>NW_027397066.1:18638699-18878074 GCF_003265705.2 Callorhinus ursinus | reverse complement strand
CCATCCATCCATCCATCCATCCATCCATCCATCCATCCATCCATCCAACTATCCATCCGTCCAACTATCCATCCATCCAACCATCCATCCATTCAACAAATTGATATGCGAGTTGCACTAGGTGCTGGGAATGCAATGGTGAACAAGATCAAAAAGTTCACTTCCTTAACAGTTTACAGTATGGCATGAGAATAGGCAGTTAAATCATTATGTGTGAGAATATGTGATAGGTACAACAGTAAGATGCAAGATTCAATATGAACTCATAGAAGGGACACTTGGTGTTGTTTATCAAAAGGTAGAAAAGCTTTGATGAATGATATTTAAAATGAGAAATGGCCACAAAGAGTTCAGTAAGTAAGAGTAAAATTATACTCAAGAACTGGAAAGGTACACATTTCTTAATTTGAACATAAAGTGGGAAGGAGAAGAGGGTGAGATTAGGCCAGACAGAAAGGCAGGATGCCAGGCCACAAAGGGCATTCTGAAGGGCTTGGACTTTATCTTAATGGCACTGGGAAACATTTGATGAGTCTTAAGTAGGGGAGTGACATGATTCATTCATTTTGCCTTCTTGAAGTATCACTCCAGCTGCAGTGTGAAGGATGGATTGGATGGGGCAAGACTGCAGGCAGAGTCATTTGGGATGGATTCAATTATAGCATCCGAGCGAGAGATTGTAGTGGCTTGAACTATGGCCATGGCCATTGGAATAGAGAAAGGTGAACGGGTTAGAGATATCTAAAAAGGTGAGCTAGGCAGAACTTGCCATAGACCTTCCACATGGAATATATAATATGATTTATATTTTGCTATTCATTTGGAGTAAATATGATTTAAGATTTCATGCCATATTTTTAACATCTAATTGAGTGACGGGGAGCTTATGAGAAACCTATGCCAGCAAAATGTGTTTTTATAGTTGGTAACACAGGAGAGAAGAACCTCTCATTTTCATGATATAGGCCCAATATTTATGGTGAAGGATGGGTTGTATTAGAGCATGGAGGTGCTTAGTGTACCCTGAATTCTTTCCTGCAATTATGAAGCTAAGTGGAAGCTCCACTGTGAGGTGTGAAAATACGGGGTTTCCTGGGGAAATCTGGGAGAGTTCTTGACAGTAGCTGTTTATTTTGAGAGGAGTATGGTAGAAAACATCCAGTCTCACACACTGAGATTCTACTCCCCCCCTTTCAAGGTGCCTTTTCCTTAAATGAAGAAGGAATTGAAGCCAGATTCTAAGAAAATGAAGTGACCACAGCAACTTGGAAGAGTCTGAACCCAGCCTGGATGCCCATACAAAGCTGTGACATAAAGCCAAAGAAGCGTCATTTTTCATCCATTTCATAACCAGGAAGTATGTGAATAGAAGACCCTTTTTGATTTTATATTGCCTCCCTATTGAATTTAACTTTTGTCTGATTGAAAAGACTCATATTTTATTGCCAGTCATCTCAGTAGCTATTCAGCTGCCTGTTGAGAGCAATTTTCTCTCGCCTGTGGAACATACACTCATGGTTGTTGTTTCATGCAATATTTTGTGACCTACTCTTATTTCTGTGGTGTGGCTGGGCAAGGCCTAATCGCCAATCCGTCACCATTTCTGAGCTTCAGCTCCTCACAACTTGTCTTCTTCAGTTTTGTGTCACACATTTAAATTGGCAGCATTATCAACAATAGCCAAATTATGGAAACAGCGCAAGTGTCCACTGACTGATGAAGGGATAAAGAAGAGGTGGTGTATGTATATATATACGTAGTAGATAATGTTATATTATATATATATATATATATATATATGAATATTGCTCAGCCATACAAAAGAATGCAATTTTGCCATTTGCGTGATGTGGATGTAGCTAGAATTATGCTAAATTAATCAGAGAAAGACAAATACCATATGATTTCACTCATATGTGGAACTTAAGAAACAAAAGAAATGAACAAAGTGGAAAAAAAAGAGAGAGACAAACCAAGAAACAGACTCGTAAGTACACAGAACAAACTGCTGGTTACCAGATGGGAAGTGGGTGGGGGGATGGGTGAAAGAGGTGATGGGGCTCAATGAGGGCACTTGCTGTGATGAGCCCTGGGTGTTGTATGGAAGTGTTGAATCAGTATATTGTGTACCTGAAACCAATATTACACTGTATGTTAACTGACTGGAATTCAAATAAAAATTTTAAATAAATAAATAAATAGGCATCCAGATGAAGCCAGATATAGGGACTCCCCTTGCCTTTGATCCATAGTTTTCTTCTCATTTCTCAGTGAGGGAGGCAGGATGTTAAAGGCCCTTCAATGCACAGCAGCTTTCTCAATCCATGGTCACAGGGCACAGTTGTAAAATATGGTGGAGGTGACAGAATTCCCATAATGCCACCACTGTCTTCTGCTCACTTAATTGAAACAACCTCTTTTCTGATCTCTGTGCCTTCATTCCTTGCCTTCCTCCAAGCCAGCCTCTATTCTGCAGCCAGTGTGATCTTCCTTACCGTAGCTTGATCTTTTCTGTTCCTTTCTTTAAACCCTGGGAGATATTAGAACCCTTCACAATCTTACCTCCTACCAACTCTCCCTGAATTACTATGGTCCATACAGACAGATCTTTAAATTCTGTGGCTTGGTTCTACTTTTCTTTCCACCCAGGGCATTCGTATGAAATTCTCACTGCCTGGAATGGCTGTCCTGTCCCCCTACCTATTCTCCTGGTCCCAACTTAACTGTCATTTGCTCTAGAAATTTACTCTGACGATCCAGAAGTAGGTTTGATGTCCTCTGATCCTCATTTCTAATAGTTCTCTTTATTTCCCTTATTATATTGCTTAACAATTCTCTTTTGTAGTTGTCTGTTTTCATGTCTGTCTTCCCTCATAGAATATAAGCCCCATTGAAAGTAGGGATTGTATTTTTCACCTTTAAACTACCAGTGTCTGGCACAGTGGCTATCATAGAGCCAGAGATTGGTAAGTATTTGTTGACTCTTCAGGGTTGTAGAAGAGAAATATCCTCCATTTCACAAAGGAAATCTCCCTCATTAATCAGTGGAAGTGCCTAATAATAATAATTAATTAACTAATTAATGCTCACACAATAAATATTTTCAACACCTATGAATATGCCAGGGACTATGTTGAGCACTGAGGATATGGAGATGAATAATACATTTTTCTTTCCCTCAAGACATTCCAAGTCTGATTGGGGAAATAGACAAGTAAACAGGTATAATATAATGTGACATATGCTGTAATGAATATATGCATATTTTGCTGTGGACCATAGAAAAACTGGTGCTTAAGTCTACCTGAGCATCTAAAGATATGCCACTTAATGAGTCTTGATGAACTACACTTGCTTGTAAGTGAGTATCTGTCACCCAAGAAGAAAGAAGCAAATCTTGGGAGGAGGAACTAACATATGCATATGCAAAGGATCAAAAGTTAGCAAGAACATTGGCATAGTCAGTAAACTGACTACCTGTAGGGTAGTGAGAAGCTCAATTGTATGTCTTTGGATGCAATTTGAAAATTGGGGGTTATTGATTGGTTTTTAAGAGGGATATGCTCAGAGTGGCACTTTAGAAAGATCCCTCCAGCAGCCATGTGGAAGATGGATTGGATGAAGGTAATACTAGAGGCCAATGAGAGCTGTTAAGACCTTTTCTAATTTTACTGGTGAAAAATACGGTGGCTGGCTGTGTTTAAGTTTCTAGCAGTATATCTGGAGAGGAAGTGAAAGGGTTATGAATGGCTTAGGAAGCAAGAACCATATTATCAAGTCTTGCAATAGGCTGCTTCTTCTTGGATTTTTGTTCTCTTCTTTCTTTAGCTAATTACCATTGATCCTTTGTCATTCAATGCAAGGGTTGCCTCTGGCACGTTCTCTTGATACCTCCACTTCAGTCTGATTAGAGAGCCATTCCTTTAAGCTCTCATTGAATATAGCATGTAGCCTCTGCAACATTAAAAAGTAAGCAGTTTGAGAGCAAAGATAATGTCTAATTCAACCTGGTAAAGGGCTAGCAGAGTGTCTGGCACACGAAGTGTGGTATACACTTTGTAAGTATTTATTGCAGAGATAAATGTACGATTGACTAGTTACTACTCAGAGATGGAAATAGTAATTTAGTGTGACTCAAGGTTTCTGCTTGAGCAACAAGGAAAATGGTAGGGATAATCACTGAGATAGAAATAAGAGGGAGGGAGTTAATCTCAGAATAGTTTGGGGAGGGTAACAATGATGATATTCACTTGGGACTGGTTGGGTTCAAATAGCTTATGAAAAGACTGCCTCTTTTTTTTTTTTTTTTTTTTTAGGAGAATTCCTAAAAGTGATCTGGCATGAGGTCAAGAGTTGTGGTTCATCGATTTATGGGTAGGTAGTTAGTAGTTGAAAATATCATGCAGTTTGGTTATTTCAGGAACTGTGTAGAGTGATAATAAAAAAAGACTCAACAGAGAGACCTGAGGATCACTATCACAGTGGTTCTTGTTAGAAGAAGAGGTCAGAGACCCAAAACAAGTAGTTAGACACTAACAGAGAAGTTTGGAGAGAGTATTGCTACAGAAGACAAGAGAAATGAGTTTCAGGAAATAGTCAACAATAGCAAATTATTTCCCAGAGGACAGGTATAATAATTGAAAATAACCAATTCATTTTTTTTGTAATTAGATCATATGTAAAGTTATTTATTTCTTGTAAAAAGCAATTTCAATGGAGTGTTGGGGATGCTATAGAGTTTGTAGTGATGTGAGAAATGCAACCATTGGATATAACAGTGAATATAACATATTTTTCTCAGCTTGGCTGTAAAACAAGGGAAATGAATAGGTAGAGTATCGGGAGGGGTGAGAAGTGGGCTACACTGTTGAGGGAGCTTTTTTCTCCTTTCAAATGTAAAAAACAAAACATGATGAAATCTTGAGAATAAACAGCAGTTTAAGAGGGACATATGCATAATGTAGGAGGAGGAGCTGTTTGCAAAAATGGAGTCCAGGATAGAGTAGGATCAAGAACACAAAAGGAAGAATTAGAATTGGCTGGGAGAAAGTCACATCTCTTTCCAAGACTCAAGGGGAGAAGGAATGTGCACATGTGTATGTTTAAATTAAGTGGAGGAACTTATTTACACCTGATTTGTTTGATTTTTCTGGGGAGTAGGTAGCAGGATGCTCTGCACAGAGTGAAGGGGATATAGGTGATAAAGAATTTTTGTCAACTGGCTTCTGTGGGAATTAAAAATAGAACTGTAAGAGGGGCACCTGGGTGTCTCAGTTGCTAAGCGTCTGCCTTTGGCTCAGGTCATGATCCTGTGGTCCTGGGATCGAGCCCCGCATCAGGCTCCCTGCTTGGCAGGAAGCCTGCTTCTCCTTCTCCCACTCCCCCGGCTTGTATTCCCTCTCTCCCTGTGTCTCTCTCTCTGTCAAATAAATAAATAAAATCTTTAAAATAAATAAAAATAAAAATAGAACTAAAGACACTAATGAAAAAAATATTGTGTAGCTATGCAGACCCTGCAAAATGGATGGAAGTGTATCTTTAGTGCATTAATTTGCACAGTTGCATGACTTATCCAGCATCATCCAATAGCTTATGTTCACCTAAGATAAAGAAGGAAGGTGATTATAGTGATGCTAGTTGACATTAACAGAGTGTGCACATAGTTTCTAACCTGGGGTCCATGATTCATGGTCCATGTGCAACTTCAGGAGTAGGTATCTTGGGGACTCTGAAAAGGATACACAATAATTTGTATATGTACAGGTTTTTATGGGGAAGAGAGTGAGTAGTTAGTTTTCCTACAACTTTTAAAGCAACCCATGATCAAAATTTTAAGATGAAAAGATTGAGGCAGAAGTATAATTGTTGGGAATGAGTGATCCTCAAAAGGTGATAGAAGAATTAAGGGGTGATTCTTTCTTTGGGGTTACAATGTTATGTAAGTGAATTAGTTACATATATATTTTTAAAGGGCAATAATTTGAGGAGAGTAATATCCGGAATATATGAAGAACTCTCAAAATTCAATAATAAGGAAACAGACAACCCAATAATAAATAGACAAAATAGTTGAAACTACAGCTCACTTGAGAAGAGACATAGATGACAAACACATGAAAAAATGTTTAACAGCATTCACTATTAGAGTAAGGTAGATTAGAACCAGTACACAATTATTAAAATTTTAAAAAATGGCAATAACAAAGATCTGTAATGATATAGAGAAACTGGAACTCTAATATATTGCTGGTGCAACTTCAAAATGGTATAGCTTCTTATAATACAGTCTGGTAGTTTCTTATGAAGTTAAATATATACTTATAATACAACCCATTAATACATTCTCTGGTATTCACCAAAGAGAAATGACAATACATGTCTATACAAAACCTATATGTAAATGTATACAGTAGCTTTATTTACAATTGTCAACAATTTGAAACAGCTCAAATATCCACCAAAGTGTGGATATAATTTGGTTATAAATTGTAGAGTATGATACAATAAAATACTATAGTAAGTATTTTATTCAGCAATAAAAAGGAATGAAGTACTAAAACTTGAAACAATGGATAATTCTAAAAAAGCATTATGCTAAATGAAAGAAGCCAGACTCAAATGGCTACAATACTGTATGACCTCCCTTACATAACATTCTGAAAAAGGCAAAGCTAGAAGGACATGCATTAGATCAGAGGCTGTCAAGGTTTAAGAGTGACGAAAGGGGATGTTCTACAAAGGGATACAGAGGAATGTTTTGGGGTGATAGAAATATTCTACAACTTGATTTTTGTGTGGTAACATGACTACATACGTTTGTCAAAATGTGTACGGCAGTGCACCTAAAAGGAATACATTTTATTGTATGTAAATTATACCTCAGTACATTTGGAAAAAATAGAGCACAAAACTCTACAAAAAAAAAGTGTTTTTTTAGAAGCATGATGGCACAGTTGTGTAAATGGGTTTGGACCATTTTCTCCTCAACATCACCTTTCACATAGGGTTTATTGTCTGCTCCAGCTCCTTTCTCAGCTACAGATGTAAAGAACGGAATTTTTACTAAGAAGAGCTCTGGCAGGAAAATCTGAATGTGGTAACAGTGAGAGAAAGGATCCTACTAGAAAAATGAAAATCGTGAAAAACATCTGGACTACTCCCTACTCAGAGTCTTTTTGCCAACTTATATTCTACTAAAACTTTGAGTTGAATTAATAATGGACTCCATCGTCTTATAGCATTATACTCAAAGGCAAATTTTTGTCCCAGGGAGAGGTAATCAAGTTAGTTCTTACTATTTCTATTTCATCTTAGAGAACCATAGAAGATGACCCCATCAAGAACATGGAGATGAGAATCCACTGATGCAATGTTTATAAGTCAGCCTCCTGAGGCAAAGAGCGGGGTGGGAAAGAATAGCAAGTGGATCTAAAGACATAAGGGGATTACAATTAGCACAGTCAATCCCTTTGATGTCTTGAAAACTAGTCTTGTCCTTCATCCATTACAAAACTCACGTCCCAAACACAGGACACAAAGTCACTACTGTATTATTGTGGGGAGTGATGTGGATTCTTTCATTCTTCTACCTGAAACTTAAAACATTAGCCACTGGTCATCATATAAAATATGTAGTAGAAGAAGAGAAAAAGTAAAAAAAAATCGTAACATTGAGTCATGCAGCTGAGGCCTAATTGGGCAATCATCACTATCATCTCCTACTATACACTTCCGGTTCCTCATAGCGTGTGGCAGCACCTTGGCTGGATAAGTGATGACCTGAGCATTCATTCCCATAATTTTGCTTCCCTAGGGATCTTTTAGGGAGAAAGAGTGAGAAAGAGAGAAAGAGAGAGAGAGAGAGAGAGAGAGAGAGAGAGAGAGTGTGTGTGTGTGTGTGTGTGTGTGTGTGTGTGTGTTTGGGGATGGGGTTGATTCAGTTTTCCATTTGTTAGTACTTTGGGGAAAGGGAATATTTAGAGGTGTCTAGGAGACAGCCTATGTTACATATATGGTCCTCCTTGTACGCTTTGATAGCAACAATCTGATGACCCAGATTCAACCATGCCTGCAGATACAGTGACCTTTCTCTGCCTGTTGGTGCAGCTGCATAAGGAGCATGAAATGGCTGAGGGGAAGAATCAGCTTCTATTTCAAGAAAATCAGGGTTAATACTTTGTTTCAGGTGTTCCTCTTTTGGCATTAGGATCTCCAAATCCATTAAGCTTTTGTATGGCCAAACCAGTGAATATGATAGGATTAGCCCATTGTTGAATTGCTCTTGTCTTAAAAAGTATCATCTGGTGGAGGCTGTTCTGAAGGGTACTATCCTCGTTTCCCAGGACTATTGTAACAAAGCACCGGAGTAGTTTAAACAACAGAAATTTATTGTCTTACAGTTCTGGAACCCAAAAGTTCAAGAGTAAGGGGGCAGCAGGGCCACACTCCTTGTGAAGGCTCTAGGGTAGGGTCTATTCTAGGCCTCTTTTAATTTCTGGTAGTTCGTTGGCTTATGACAGTATAGCTCCAGTCTTCATATGACATTCTTCCTGTGTGTGCATATCTGTCTCTGTGTCCAAATTTTCCCTTTTTATAAAGACACAAGTCATATTGCATTAAAGGCCCACCTTACTCTTCTGTGACCTCATTTAACTTAACTAATTAGATATGCAATGACCCTATTTCCAAATAAGGTCATATTTTGAGGTAGCAGGAGGGTTGGGACTTCAACATGTAAATTTTGAGGGGACACAATGCAACCCTTAAAAGGAACCATGGAAATTGGTATGGCTATTGCTTTTCCCACACAGAACAGACAGCAGAGTGTACCACCTGAAGTTGCGCCAACTGGAAGAACTATTGTCTTTCAGGAAAATGGAAGGTATCCATCACAATTCCTACTCCATGAGGTTAGGATGCTTTTTTTTTTTAAGATTTTATTTATTTATTTGACAGAGAGAGACACAGCGAGAGAGGGAACACAAGCAAGGGGAGTGGGAGAGGGAGAAGCAGGCTTCCTGCTGAGCAGGGAGCCCGATGTGAGGCTCGATCCCAGGACCCTGGGATCATGACCTGAGCCGAAGGCAGACACTTAATGACTGAGCCACCCAGGCACCCCAAGGTTAGGATGCTTTAAATGATCATCCTCATTGTCTTTATTAGGTCTTGAATTAAAGACTCTTGCCAGATACTCATTATACATGAACACCATGACTGATTTGGTCACCAGAGCGGGTAAGTAGCCCTATTGAATACTGCCTTGAGAAGTCTTCTATCTCTGTGTGTTCTGTACTACACATGTTTCTGAAGAAAGTTGAAAATCTTGCTGAAAGAGGTCTTCATATATGAAGATAGACTCAAATAAAGGGAAAATTTTGCTTTTGATTAGATCCAGTCTTTATGCATTAACACTGACATTTTTTTTTTCTCACTGGGGATACTTCTAGAAATAGGTCTTTAAAAATTTTATCCTTATACTATGGGTTCTATAATCATGTTTGACTTTCAATATTTTTTTCTAAAACCAACCTATAGCCATATGTAGACACACGCAAATACACACGTGTACGCACGCGCACACACACAGATGTAAACAGTCATTTGCATGATACAGATTTTAGTGGCAATAAAAGACCTCTTTCTTACCTCCAAATCAATCTCCCCTTAGCCCACTTTGAGTCCCAGAATTGTCACTATTTAAAAGGCACAAATACTTCTTGTTACTATATTCTATTTAGAAGTCTTTTGTTCTAATAAAATTTTTCTTTGGAATAAGATGGTTTTGGGCAGCAAAAAGATGACAAGCTCAGGAATGGGAAAATATAGACAACACCTACAGACCTACCCCTAATTGTCCATGTAGATGTGACAAACTTTATGTATTTGGTCCTCTGTGACCTCACATAAACGATAAAGATATTGGATAAAATCAGAATTTCTGAAATTTGATCAAAATAATTCCACGAAGAGCTTGTTGAATGACAGTTTACCAGACCCAACTCCAGACTAATCACATTGAACTCCCTGGAGGAGGGATCAGTGGATTTTTTATACCACTCTCACCCCTGCACTCCACTGACAAGTTGGGGAAACACCAAAGCAGGTTATTTCTAAAGCCCATTCCTGTCCCAATTACCTGTTGACCCCAAATAAAAGCCACTATACCGATTAACCCATTGGCTGACTTTATTCCTCACATGTTTCCAGTTATCATCAAGTAGCATAGGGTCTTGAAGGATAAGGCCTAGGATGGGCAACTTCTGATGAGCAGACAGTTTGGGGAAGCAGGAGGCCCAGATGTCAGGTGTGTTGAGGCAACTTGGATGGCTTGAGGGTAGAAGAAGGAAGGCCTCCTGGATAAATCTGGGAATAAGAAAAAAAAAACTGTGAATGTGTATATTATCTAAGAATATATATATATTCATATATATGAATCAAGAAGAAACAGACTAAGTGTGCAAATTATGGATACATTTATAGAGACTGCTAAAAATGGTAGTGTAGATCTATATTTATTGAAATGAAAAATGCACAAGATGGATTTCTAAGTGAAAAAGAGATATGTCTCATAGGTTTCATTTAAAAAAATTCTTTGAATTTGAAGACTATACACTTGAAGTATGGGTGAATTTCTCCGAGTGGTCAGAGTACAGCTAATTTTTATGTCCTCTTCCCTTTTTATATAAACTGATTTTTTTACAATGAGAATTTAGTATTTTACATCATACGCAGCAATAAAGTGATTTCCATTCTGACAATAAAAGAGAGCACAGGTTGCATAGGGGAGGTGAGGATGATGGTTGTTGCTGGACACATGTGGGGGGCACACAGGGCAGATGAGAGGAGGAGTTGGCTAGAAAGCAAGGAACCAGCTCACAGGGCTGTAGAGGGAAAAGGAAACCAAAGAGGAGAGGCCAGAATGACTGAGCCAGTTGAAGTCTGCATTCTCCTAGGTTCTTATCACACCTCTTGGCACCTTGGCCAGCGTTGCAGTGCTGCCCTTTGTTCCTTCCTGGGGCTAGCGAGGAACCCGTGGGTCATTGTAGGAGGGATAATTGCCATGGTGGATTGTTTAAGATTTAACTCCTCTGCTGCCAGTTGCCAACCTGCAAGCTTGCCTGGGGCCTCTTGCTCGCACCAAGACCAACGTATTTATTTCTGGTATGCAACCCAGGATTGCAGGGTTGACTAGCATTATGGAAGGAAGGCAAGGGAATGGAGGCTATTTATAGCAGAAGGCAACAAAGGTTTCCTTTCTTTCTTTTACCAAGAGTTGTATTTCTCTGAAACTCTGCCCATGTTGTGCAGAAATCAAAAGGGCAAGGGAACAAGTTCTTCCGAGCTGGTTGGAAAGTTGCAGGGTTCTGTTTTTAGAGCAAATCTGCCAGCTTCGGAGGAGGTTGCAACCACCCTCTGATTCTAAATCAGCTTGATGGCAGTGCAAATAGATGCAAATGAGGGTCAAATCAATTTCCATAATGAACAGCACAAGCAGAGCAGACTCCTCTCCACCTGACTCAAAATTACTAGAAAATCCAATGAGGAGGTGAAAAGAAACAAAGAAAGAAAGGGACTGCAAACATCTTAGTAACTTGAAGATTGTCACCCTTTGGATCTTGGCAATGAAAACTGTGAAGTCCGAGTGTGATTCTGGGATGTTATTGTGGAAGCTTGTCCAGGAGTGGAGGGGACCAGCATAACTCTTCTAAGGATTTTGGTCATGATCAGGCCCTTTGGGCTTTTTTGGTCATGGTTCTTCCCTCCCCATTCCTAGACTTCACTTAATACCGTACCCACACTGGCCTTTTTTCCCTTCTCCTTTTATAACAGCTTCATGGATATATAATTCACCTACCATAAAATTCACCCTTTTAAAGCACATAATTCAGTGGTTTTTAGTGTATTCACAGATTTTTACAATTGCCACTACTTAATTTTGGGACACTTTTCATCACTCCTGCTCATCAGCAGGCACTCCCCATTTCCCCTCTCCCAGCCCCTGGCAACCCCTCCTCCATTTTCTGTCTCCATGTCTTTGCCTCTGTTGGAGATTTCATACAAATGGAATCATGCAATATATGGCCTTTGGAGACTGGTTTCTTTCATGTGACATGTTTTAAGTTTCATCTATGTTGTAGCCTGTGTCTGTACTTCATTCCTTCTTATGGTGGGTTGGCCTTTTTAAGCAAAACCAACACAAGGGCTATAAACTGTGTCTCAGAGGACTGTAGTGAATTCCACTTATTTCATGGAAAACCACATGGATTTTGAGATAATAGTAACATGACCTAACCTTATTAATTTTCCATTAATTCTTTACGCACTGTGTTTAGTTCTCAATCTCCCTGCATTTCCGAAATTAGCTTCATGTCATTCAACTAATACTGGGCTGAGTTGACTCACCTTTATAATTAACAGGTATTTTTATGAGCCACAATGCAGAGGCATTTATTTCTAAAGACTATTTTGGTACTTCTGGCACAGCCTATGTCACTGCATATGGTTGAGAGTTGCTAGAACTATAATACATATGGGCCATTGACTGAACCATCTGAGGAATTTTTAATTGGTGTGAATATGGAATGCAATAATTTATATGGATCCATTACTTTTATATGCTTAAGTACATGGAGGAAACTAATTGAATGTGTTTTATTTTCTGGAAGGCCCTGAATGTCTTTGGATAGCCCCAAATTTCTTCATATAAAGCTATACTGCCATGAAAGTCATTACCTTTAAGATGCATTTGTCAAATGTTTCCCTGTGCATGTCCATGCTTTGAAGAAGTGTGGTTTCCATCAGTAATCATGCACAGCAAACCTTCTGCTTTTGACTCCTCAGCCAATAGAACCTCACATTTCACTGGCAAATGCACAGGCAGATGGTAGGATAAAAACCGAGGTTCTTGATGATGTCTCTGAGGCATGGCTTGAATCTGTTCGTGGGTAGGGAAGTCAAGTTTAACTTTAAGTTGTGTTTATGGCTGGGATTCAGCCATGTCAGGGCATGTTTGACAAATGAGTGGAAATAATATGCCAAAAATCTATATTTACCAAGTGCTAACAAAGGAGGAGTCTCCTGGGAAAGAACTCATTTATTCCAAAGCTGATCTGGGATCACAACATGGGATATAAGGCCTGTTGAGGTTGGTGAGATATTCCAGAGGGTACCCAAAAGCCATGAAATGGACTAAAAAATTAGGAGAAAGAATGCCATTATCTTATATTAACATAATACTATGGAGAGGATGCCAAATTCATATTTTTTTTCCCTAGGATAAAAGATGAAAGATCAAAGAGATTTAGCTCTCATGTCAGGCCATTTTGGCCCTGTTCCCAGACACACAGAGTTTGGGTTCACTGTGCATAGAACTTGGGTGGGAAAGTTTGAGGACACCAACTAGAGTGACTTTCTAAGAGAAGAGCAAAGCAAACAAATTGACTATGTCTAGTGATCTGACTCTGTTATTGGAAAAAGGATAAGAGTAGTTCTAGTTCTAATAGAAGAACATTTTTAGTCATTCAGGTATTACCCCAACCTACAACTTTAACCTGTACTTCTCAGACAGTAAAGAGCCGATAAAATGTTGGACCACAAGACAAAACCATTTTTGTGTCTATGTCACAAATGTAATGCAACAGATGGTGGCAAAACATTCTCTTCATTTTGGCACAGAATTCGGTGTTACTTAATGCATTGGAAATACCCAGGACTCAAGGGGCAGGAAGATAGGGGGTGGCAGTGCCTAGGGGTGGCTTTGTGCACTGTGGCTATGCTCAGAGGGTAGAACAGTGGTAGAGTGTTGGAAGAGGGGATGACTACATTTCTGGCACCAGTGGAATTAATAAAGAGGAGTCACAGGGCTTCCTGAATAGATCTACAGTGGTCACACCTTTTCTTCACTAAGAGCCCCTATTTCATCTTTCTATGTTCCCTGTTTGGTGAAGGCCCAGATGCCATGTTCCCAGGCACATTGGGGATGCCCTGTGGAGATGCTCAGTATAGGTGGGTGAGATTATCAGTGGCATGGAAGTCTGCAATAGCAAGTTTGAATGAAAGCATAGAAACAATAATGATGATTGGAACCATAAAAATATCAGCTATTGAGTATTCCATGTGTAAGGCTTTGTGCCAAGTGCTTTCCACTCAGTATCTCTCAGTCCTTATAAGTCTTCAAGTTAAATACATTTATTACATCCAATATACAGTTGAGGAAACTGAAGCATTGTAAGTTAGATTTTCTTGTAAGGTATATTGTCAGAATTTGAATCCAAGTTTATTTCTTATTCCCTAGCCTAAGCTCTTAAACACCATATTATATTACCTCTCAGGTTATTACTGTAAGATCTTATTTTTAGCCATTCATATGTTATGTCTGTATGAGTATTTAGTAAAAAAAAAATATATATATATATATATATTTCTTGGGTATGCCATTTAAAAATATGGCTTAAAAACATAAAGACACATGTGTATATTAATAGGCTATGTTTCCATGGATAAATAAGTCCACATGTAAATGTGTGAGCTGTATGAAAGAATAGATTAAGATATGAATAAAGACTAGCATTGTGAAAGAAGCATTTTTACTAGTATTCAAGTGGTTTTGATGAAGGAAATCAGGAAGGAAGTAGTGTTTCCTGAGCATCCTGGTATGTGGCAAGTGTTAAGGTAACACGGGTTCTTCACATCAACCTTTAAGGTTGGTATTGCTCTATTAATCCTATAAGTGAGGGAAAGGAGACTCCAAAATATGAACTCACCTAAAATCTTAAGTCAAAAGTGAGATTCAAAATCATGTATGACTTAAGCCTATCCCCTGCACCACTGAGGGCAACTTCTGGCAAGATGTTAGAGAACAGAAGGAATCATTATTTTCTTGGTACTCAAACATCACTAAACATGGAAGATCTATTTATTTAATTCTTCCAACAAACACTTGCGGCGTACCTATCCTGTTCCAGGTACTATGCTAGATGTCGGTTGTAGTTAAGTCTTAGCATTGACCTTGGGGGGAAATTCCATTGTTAAATGGAAGAGACAAAATTTAGACAGATCAATAGTTAATATGCATGAATTACAAGGTTCTGTGGGAAGAAAACGGAGGAAGAAAGTTCATATACTTGGTAGATTGGGAAACAGTTTATAGAGGAGGTAACATTGAGGTAAGATGTTGAGTAGGAGTTTGTCAGGCAAAGAACAAGTTACAGGAGAGAAAAAAACATCTTAAAAGCATAGAAAACTCAGTTTGGTAAGGGGAAGATCATTCTTTTCTGTGCCTGAGGTCTGGTTTTGAAATAGGCAGTGGAGAAATAGAAACCTGGTGGCTTGTTTTTAGGGCCTGATCTTAAAGAATTTTGTATGCTGAGGTAATGAATCTGGACTTTTTCTTATGCCAGATAAGAAACCATTTAAGCTTGCCCAGAAAGTGTGACCAAATTTTTATGTTAGAGAGATAATGACATAAGATTTGAGATGATATGTTCAAGTATAGAGAAAGGAGCATTAGCAAAAATTTTTTAAATGCTAATCATCCTAAAGTCATCCTTGACTTCTTCTCCTATAACGATCCACATGACTAGTCACCAGTTCCTAAAAATTTCTTTTAAATCAGGTGCCTGCTCTCTGTCCCACTGCCATTTTCATGGTCCTGCAATTCATTGTCTCTTACCTGGGAGATTACCCTAGTCCCTAGTTACCTCTTCCAAACTCCTGGTCTCCAATAGCTATGAATCCCAGGCCTAGAGGATACTCTAGCATACATGAAATCTCATGTCTTCAGGTTCTACCATACTTTCATATCTTTATCCAAGCAGAGGGAGGTTGAGTTTGCATAAAGTTAAACTTTATGGAAATGTTGAATGCTTCCTCATTGGTTTGATCCCAGTGGATCTCAGTTGTCAGAGATTCTGAATCCTCCACTCTTCAGGATAATCTCACAGGGCTTGGGATGGTTAGGGCTTAAAGTTGGTCACCTGGGACCATAGACATCACCATCCATTTACCCTCATGACTCATAAAATTAATGTCATTTTTTATGTATACCATGATGTGAAAAACATAATTGGGAAGAATTCAAAAGGCATAATTGCTCCTGGGGGATGAGATTGTAGAAAAGAACAGCACAGAATTAGAGCAACATATTTCATTTAACATTTCCCCCACTAGACTGGAAACATTTCTAGAGATCTGAATTCTGTTCTTGGCTCTCTTTGTGGCTTGTTTTATGACCTTGGCCAAGTCAATTAACCTTTCCATTCCTCAGGTTGACCTCAGTAAACTTAGAATAATATATCCCGGCCTGCCTGGCTTCCAGGCATGTGAGGTTGAAAGGGTTAATGGTAGAAAGTTTAGAAAGTATCCAGAGCAGTGTTTATCAGAAAGTCTACAGTCTGTTGTGATAGGCAATCTATAAGTGAGTGTGCTAGATTGCAGAGGGCTATGAAACCTTGGTACAAAAGATTATTGGGCACAGTTATCTCTTTTCCTTGAAAGTCCTCAACTTACAGGTCAATGAGCACCTATGTACTGGGCGACATTCAAGGTTAGAGGAAACACATGCCTTACTACTGTATTGTAGCAAATCAGTTAATTACAGGGCAACCTGTTCTTAACAGCCCCTGAAGGCACTGCCTGACCTTGTACCAGGGCTGTGAAAAGACACTTTCCTGACAAGGAAATAACCAGACTTTCTGTGGGGGCTTTCTGTGTATTCAGGTATATACAAGGGGAGTCAAATGCCACAGTTACCATTTCCTTTGGAAGTCACCACACCTCCTCTCTCACTGTAATTTCTCAATTTTGCCCAGAAAGGACAGTAACAAATAGCAAGTGAAGGTCAGTTTGGGTACTGCAATGACTAGACGGGGGAAGCCAGTGATGCAACAAGTGCCATTTCATCCCTGGCATATAGGTGAGGTTGGGTACCAGCATAGCCTGTAGACAGACTGGGAAAACAGAGAGGGGGCCTGTTCTCAATGTCACATTGAAATCACACTGGCATCACATTTTAAAGAATGGAGTAAAGAAATATCAATTGGCACAGGCTGATCGGTACATATGGTTCAGAGACTTATTTGTCAATATCTGTTAAGATTAAACTTTCATGTACTCTGTGACCCAGCAATTTCACCTCATAGCTTTATATAAACAATCACATGTGTATAAAGAGCCATGAATATGAACAAACATTCTAGCACACTTTGAAATTTAAAAAAACAGAGAGAAGGATGTCTTAAATATAAAGAATGGCTAAATAAGCAATGGAGTATTCATATTGTGGATTATAATGGGAAATTTTTAAAAATGTGGGAGACACAGGTCCTATCTACCCACAAATCCTATTAGTTTTTCCCCTAAAATGTACCTGAATCCTGACCAGTTCTCACCAATCCCATCATAGCCTCAACTGAGGTACCATCCATCATGGTTCCTGTAAACTAGAACCCAGCAACAGCCTCCTCCGTGAACCCCCCCAGCTTCCTCTCTGGCCTACTATAGTCTATTTTCCACTCAACAACCAGAGTGCTCCATTCAAAATGCAAATGTGCTTATATTGCTCCACGGGCCCCTTGGCACACTTAGAATAACATCCAAGTTTCTCTTAGAACAATACCCTCAAGGCCATAGGGATCTGAGCGCTGACTACCTCTCCAAATTAACTTTTTACCAATATTTGTTCCCATACCTACATCATGCCACATGGTGGTGTTCAAGAAAACATCGCTGAATCAGTGAAATGTAGGCTCCATGTACACTAGAATGGAAAGAGCAGTGAGGCACACAGGCTGCATTGTAGATGAACACATTGGCTATCAATTTAAATGCTTGTGCTCAAATCTCAGCTTCATAGGAGTTTTCAGCTATGTGGCCTTTTGCATGTTAGTAAATTCAATGTATCTTAAATTTCTTTTAAAATGGGATTAATAATATTATCTATCTCATAGAATTATTGTGAGGATTAAATGATCAATTCATGCAAAGCTCTTAGAGTCATGTCTTATTCACAGTAAGTCTCAATTAACATTATTTTACGACTATTTGGAGCTTCTATGGCTCTTTGTTGTGTCTCTCGATATTTTCAGTACATCAGGTGTGAAGGGTGCTATGTCCTAGAAGTGTGGTCAACAGGAGCTTATGGACAAGATGATTTTAGGAGAGATCTGAAGGCAGTGAGGCTGAAGACCAGGGTTTTTCAGCCTTTGGGGCTGTAAAGAATATTTACGTAGAGGGATTTGTTGGAGGAAATGTCCTGAGGTGGGGGCATCCCTGAATGCTCTCTATAAAACAGTACCCATGATACATTATGTGGTAAAAATACAAAGAGAAAGCAAAAGCAAGACATAGGAGCTCCAAATAATTGTGATGCAATGTTAATTAAGACAAGATGTAGCTCAGAGTGCTTTGTACTTGTCAATCATTTAATTCTCACAGCCATTCTACAAAGCGGGAACATCCTTGAATGTTCCAGGTAGAGCAAGAGGGACAGTGATGAGTGAATGGAGAGGAGAAGGGGCAGGAGGAGAGTCAGAGATGTGACGAAGTGGGGTGGGAGGTAATAGAGTGGAGACCTTTGGGAGCTGTGGTAAAGACTTTGGATTATACTATGAGCCAGGTGGAAAGTTGCTGGAGGGCTTGCACTAGAAGACTAACAAGCTAGAAGAACACCAGGTGGAAGCGAGGATATGTCTGCTAAGACAGGGTAGTGATCTGGGTAAGAGACAATGGTGGTTTGCGTAAGAGTAAAGTACCTATATTCTGCTGGGCTTTGCAGAGGAATTGGAAATGGTATGTGAGAAAAAGGCCAAAGTCAAAGATGGAGCTGAGACTTCTGGTTGAATAATGGTAGATTTGGGTTGCTGTGTACTACATTTACTGAATGATTATGGGGGAAGCAGTTTGGTGACCTGGGGGGCAGCAAATTCAATAAAAAATTTGGTTTTGATATCCAATTGAAGATGTAAAATAGGCAGATGGCTAGAAGAGTCTCAAGTTTTGGGAGAAGGCTGGATCTATTAAAAACTCAACACTTTAGTCTCTAGAACTTAACCTTGTACAAGATCTATAATGTCTTTGTTGTCTCTAGGATGTGCATGTTGAGGGTGTGTGTGGGGGGGGCTGGTATTCTTGGTTTTATTCTTTTCTAAGATTCAGTTCAAAGATTTTTCCATTTGATCTGATTCCTGCCCCCCCCCCCCCCCCCCCACTGAGGATCTGAAGGAAAGAAAAGAAATAAGCAAGGGTTTTGTTGTTGTTGTTGTTGTTGCTATTTTTCACTTTCCATTTAAAATGGTGCTGCTTTTGGAAGAAAACAGGATGGGAGTTGGGTGATCACAGACAGGGAGATTTTCTAAACAGAACTGACATGTGATTAGAGATATTTGATATGAGAAGGGAACAAGGAACAGTTAATACTGTATTATAACGTGAGACCCCAGTAAGATGTGCTTCAGACATTCTTGAATTGTGCATACAGAAGCAAAACCATATTAGCTAAAATAATATAAAGAGTATTAGTTCTAATATTTCAAAGATACATTAGTTATAATAGTAATATTATTCTTCTTAGCTACCCTTATTCTCAAGAGTTCTTCTTGTTAACTTCCATTGTTTCCAAATATCATATAGCATGTCAGGTGCTTTTCTTGGTACTTAACATTTATTACTTTATTTGATCCTTATGCTTTACTGTAATATTATTGGTATCTCTGTCACTCAAATGAGGAAATCAAAAACATGTAGTTGCTTTAATATGGATAGTCTGGGCCACAATTTCCCAGTTACTTCACAGAATATTAAGTACTATGAAAAGAAAGTGGAAGCCCTAGAAGATTGGGGGATGTTAGCTTAAATAAATATAAGCATGCTTTTTAACTGGTCTTTTTATGTTATTAATATGCTAATATTATAACTCTCTAAAAAGAGCTATAGCATGTAGCGTCTCTCAGTTACTTGGGCACAGAACTGATTTTTCTCTTGGAGCTTCTCACAGTTTAATACTAGAAAGAACACATTTTGGGACACATGTCTCTTTAGGTCAACTTAACCCTGAGGAATGATGTATGTCCATTAACTCCGTTTTCCTGTGGTATTTGTCTCCAAATTTTCTTTCTTGGGCCTTTTATGTCATATTGCTATAGGCATTTGATGCTGTCTTGTATTTCTGATTTCTCACTACATTCTGGACTTGGATGTACATTTTGATTGATGCATTGTTGCTGTCCATGCAAACATGATTTCACTTTGAAAATGATTTCACTTTGATGGACGCCCAGAGTGTTTGTTGTATGAATAGGGCCTGCCTGGCCACACAGGATTTTCCTTCCTTCAGCTTCAGCTACAAACCATCACCCCAATGTCATGGCTATCCCTTAGGCACTGAAAGCTTTGTATTAGTCTTGGTCTCTATCAATCTGCCTCTGCTCACCTCAGCTACTCCCAGTTTGGGCCACATCTGTCTCTTTTTGTAGGTTCAGCCACATCCCAGTTGGCTGTGCACCAACTCAGACAGAGAATGCTTACTACTCCCAAAACCTCTTTATCTTCTGGGACTTGGTATGAAACCATTGCCCTAGACATGGGGCCTTGGTGCTCCTGATAAGAGTAAGGCCTCCCTACCTGGCCATGGAGTCACACAGTCCTTTGTTTCTACTGGGCCTAGTCTTTATGTGGTCAGCTAATACTTCTGCCCTGGTCCCATTATTGAGTTCCCACATCACTGTCAAAATTCTCAATTCTGCTTAAGGGGCCCCATTTGGCTCTTGTCAATGTCCCCAGCAATTAAATATTTAGCTGTTAACCTTAGTCCACGGTCTGGACATCAGCTCTCCACAGACAGATGCCTCAAGACAATGATTCACTTAGACTTCTAGGCATCTCTTAACCAAGAGACTCTTTAGTTGTGCCTTGCTTGCCGTTGTTACACTGATACACTGATGACAACAGCAGAAGCTCCCATTTTATCAGTGCTGACTCTATATACCAGGCTCTTGCTAAGGTCTTTATCAACATTATTTTATTTAACAGCCTAACAAGATAAGTGTAATTATCCACACTTTTCAGACATGGAAATAAATTCACCAAAAATAGTATCTCTACCATTGGGTAGGGACAAGATTCAAATCCAAGTTTTCATCCTTAAACCTGTGCTCCCAAGACAACACTACCTTCCCATTACGTTTAGGACATTCAGTTGCTATGCTTTACCTGAATTTGCCTATGCTTTCCTTAACCTAAATTCAAATAGTATTTACTATAGAAAGCAAAGTTACTTTGCATCAGACTTAATTCATTCATTCATTCACACATTTATTTGCTCATTAATCAAATATTTACTGAGGACTAATTGAGTGTTAGACACTGTGATGGATGAAGACAATGAAAATATTTTTTAAAAGGCATAATCTCTAGGGGTGCCAGGGTGGCCCAGTTGGTTACGCGTCCTATTCTTGATTTTGACTCAGGTCATGATCTCAGGGTCGTGGACTGAGTCCTGTGTGGGGCTCCGTGCTGGGTGTGGAGCCTGCTTAAGGTTCTCACTCTCCCTCTCTCTGTGCCCCTGCCCCTCTCTCTTTTCCTCTCTCTAAAAAAAAAAAAAAAAAAAGTATTATCTCTGATATCAAGGGGCTCATGGTTTTAAGGAGATAGAAACATAAACAAGTACGTAGAGAGTATAATGGTGATTATTATAAGCAGTTGTATGTTTAAAACATAATCTTTCAACTCAGTAGAATGAAAAGAAGGACATTGCAAGTATGATTGCCTTGTCTCTAACCGCAGTGTACCTAAAAAAAAAAAATTCACATGCTTATTGTAAGTATGTTCTTATAACTGTACAGCTAGGTAGTTGAGTGAAATGTTATTTCTCTGGGTATATAGGTGATGGTGCTTCCTTTAGTGAGGCATTCAGAATTCTCTAGATGGGTGAAGAACTGTTGATAATCCAGAAGTGGAAGAATCAGTTGGCTCAAGGGGATCACAGGTAGAATACCTCCTTGCAAAATATTCCTGGTGGAGGCTAGACCCTCCACCAGGAAACAAGAGCTGAGGATGAAGGCCCTAGGTATTTGCAAAGTTTGGACTAACAAATGTTGTCATTTAATGCATTGACATCTATCCTTGGAAGGATATAATAAATAAGCAGCTCTATGTTTGGGTGCTGGAGAGGCAAGACGATGTCCTCGGGCAACATGGCTTACAGCCAAGCTGAGAAGGAAGAAGCACAGTGACAGCTGTGCCAGACACTTTCAAGAATGTCATTATGTTAGGAATGGGGAATTTGGGTTGTGAATGCTCTTCACTGCATTTTCTAGGATGTATAGAATCAGAAAAATGCACTAGTTAATATTATATGCCCTTGATATATAATGCACTCTATAATCTACATTGGATCTGCTTATTTTTCCATAAAGTATCTGGTCAAAATGTCAGTGTGTTTCAGTTATTCTAAGGAGAAATAAGGAGAGGGATTTCTATCCAGGTTTGGACCAGAGAGAAAAAGAAGAGCTTCCCTGCTGAGATAGAAAATGGGTAAGAGACAGGAAAAATTCAATGGGAGGAGTACAAATTTATCATGTCAGAGGCAAGCGGGAGAACAGGGAATACTTTCGGTGATACCAGAACATTCACCTACTCAAAAATCAAGGATTTCAGTAAGAGTAATATTAGGTCCCAGAATCTTCTGGTAGATAAAAAGCAGGAAAACCATCCCGGTTTTGCTGGTACTGTATCAGTCCATCTTTTCACTGAGTCTGGGATCCAAAGGTCCCTGGAAGAAGAGACATCATTAGCACAGACAACAGTTAAGGGCGATAATTTGTTTGCTATCTGCCTCATCAAGCAACGTTGTACTGGCCTTTCAGAAATCCCAGGATTCTTTTCAGTCCACCCTGTCCTTCTCTCCCTTTATTCTGACAGGTCATTACTGACATCCTAGATGAGTATGTTTAGCTTTCTAAATCCTGACATGATAGGGCTGCTGAAACTTGGTAGGAGAATAATACTAAGTTTTAGCCAGAAGATAAATTGGTCTGTTTATCAAAGATCCTTATATCATTCTTACTGTTTGCTAAAAGAGAAAGGTAAATGTGTTTGATCATTTATTCACTCAAAACTCCTTATTGAGAACAAACTGTAGACAAGCAAGATAAGCAAGAAAATGATTTTAGTACAGGAGTTCTATGTTTTGATAAGGTTAAGTCCAGGAAGCTCTAGAAAGAGTAGTGACAATGTACCCAATACTGGTGATCAAGGGTGGCTTTTTAGAAAAGATGGCATTGGCATGGTGGCCTACGGATATGATTTGATTCATGTATTACGCACAGACCATGAGCTAGCACTGAACTAGCAAGATCTAGTGAAAACAAAGCTGAGTCTCTGCTCTAAAGTGTCTGCTCTCTCTTTAAAGATACAAGCAACTCTAGAAATTAGCATAACCATGAGACAGTAAATGATTATTAGCTCTGATGTGTGATAGAGATAAGTATATATGTGGTCAGAGGAGGGAAAAGATCTCCATGGTCATCAGTGTGGCCAATTTATAAATGACTTAATTTGGACACACACTCTGATACTTTGCCATCTGCTTTAAAAGAATTTCCTTCTATTATGTGAAACACCTGATCGTGGGGTGGTGCCTATATTAGCAGATGCTTTTTCTTTCAGGGAAGCCTCATGTGCTTCATCTCAGATTGAGCTCCAAAGTCAGGTTATGTTAGATGTCCTTGCTTTTTGCTGCTCGGCAATTCTAATCTATCAACAGCTGTCTGGGTAGAGCACTTTTGTGCATGGGGCCTTTGGAAGAGTCGGAGCCAAGGAAACTCACCAGCTCCTTTAGAGACAAAAACTCACAAGGCACACACCTAAGGGTCCAATCTTTATGGCTGAGCAGTAGACCCACAGTATAATTTCAGGCTTTCTCTTGGCATGTGGAATCTGTTACTCCTGAAACCTCAAAATGTACATATTTTCCCCAAATGAGATGTAATTCTGTTGAGTTAATTATCATACAATTACAGCAATGGAAAAGAAAACCCTAATCAAACCTGAACAGCTTGTCTAACTATTAACCAGGCCATGGTGAACCATTACTTAGCTCTGACTTGCATGATCCATCATAGACTTTTGGCCCTCTGAACAAATGCTTAAACGAGTCCACAGTCATTTAAAACTGAGAGAGGCCTGGCCACCTGGGATCCTGTGATTGTCCTTAAATTGTTTAGTCATTATATTTTACTGGCATGAAATTATGGCAGCCTTCTTCCTTCTTTCCGTCTTCTCTGTGTGATGGGAAGGAGTGGGCAGAATATGACATGAGAGGCATAGCTTCTCAGGACTCTGATCTACAAAAGTAGTGACTTGGTTTTTCTTGTTTTTGTTTTTGTTTTTTAGAGTGAGAGAGTAGGAGTGGGAGGGGCAGGGGGGAGAGGCAGAGGGAGAGAGAGAATCTTAGGCAGTATCCATACCCAGTGTGGAGCCTGACACAGGCTCGATCTCAGGACCCTGAGATCACGACCCGAGCCGATATCGAGAGTCGGCCACTTAACCGACTGAGCCACCCAGGCGTCCAAGTAGTGACTTGTTTTAAAACATTTCTACTTATATTCTCTTAAACTACTAAAAAATATTAGAAATCGAATGCTAATGGATATCCATCCTTGCTATTAAAATCCAGAGTTCAAAATTCAGGGTATCTTTTAATATTAATCCAACATGATCTATCTTCACGCCAGTTTACTGCCTGAAGATATATCTATCTTCAAGCCAATTTACTGCCAAATACAAAAAAAAAAAAAAAAAACAACTCAGATATAGCATAATCAACTTTTGGTTTCACAGTCTTAAATACAAGAGGTCAATTCATATTGATACAGTAGTATGCAAGTAGGGTTTGCTCTGGTTGAAAATGGTTACTTTGTTAGAACAGGGAAAGAAAAACAGGGAGGATAAAGCCGATTAGATGGTCTAATACAACCTTTGAGGTTAGGTAATGAGACTGTGGGTTCATGGGTTCAGTTTCTCCCCAGGCACACTAGAAACTAGGCATGGTACCTAGTGACAGCCAACTATTTATTCATTCTGACCCCTATCCCACTGGACTTGCCCTGGTATCAGCCACAGGGCCCTCCAAACGATCAGATGCTCCAGAAAGGCAGGAACTGGCATTTTCTTTGGGACCATATGGTGTCAGGTACACAGTCAACGTAAAGCCTGATTGAATGTGGAGCAGATTCATTTGTCTTGGGCTTTGACAGAGTGGGGCCTTTGGAAATGGAGAAAAGTAGCTGACTTTAATATAGCAAGTGAGCTCTTCTACTGACAAAGAGGTCTACATAGCATCTATTTTGCCACTGTTTCCTCGTAACTAGGGACTGAGCAAAGGTGGGAGGAAGGAGGTGTGGGGAAAAGACAAGGTGGAGGTGAATCTCTGCGGATGGTGTTGTTGAAGCTGCTATAGCAACCAGCAGTGGAAAGCACCTCAAGGACCCTAACTGTAAATAAACAGTCTTTTCCCATGAAAATATCAGTCACATAAGGACAAGATCAGCAATCCTATTGCATCTTCTTTTTCTCCACTCCAGCCTTCTGCTAACAAGAGAAAGGCAAGTGTCTCGGGAATAAGACCCCGTTGGGGTGAACATTCCAGGATGCTTTGAATGTCAAGGCTTGCCTTCCAAGTTTACCCTACTTCCTGTAAGAGTTTTGAAAAACTGAAAATTAGCTTTGGAAGAGATCCCAAGTTGAAGTTGGCATGGGGAGAAGATGCCAGTGAGACTGAAGCATACAAAAAGGGGCCCTGGCCAATGCTAGGAAGTCAAACTATTAAGAAGGTGCAGAAAAGGAAATATACTTAACAGTTTGTGGAGGCATGTGGTGCCTACAACTAAGAGGAGGGAGAGGGAGAAAAAGGAAGGAGAAGAAAAAAAAGAACCCCAGAAAAGAATAAGAAAGTACTGGCCAATGAGAGCAGTCTCAGCCTGGGGTAGACTAAGAATGCTCAAGTATTCCAGGGTTGTGTCAAGAACATTCTACGGAAGCTCTTTGGCATCAGAACTCAGAGTGATTTCTCTCATGTTTATAATAGGTGAAATATACTGAAGCTGGTGGACCTATTTCCTACATGTACCTCATAAAAGCATTTCCCCTGGGAAGTTGAGGGGGTAGAGATTGCTTCATAGAAAAATAGGTTGGCTTGGTAGTGGTCTGCATAGCTACCTCCTGCTTAAGAAATAAAATGACAGAAACTTATGGGGAGTTAATAGTCAAAGGGGACATAAAAACGCTTCATCTTCAACATGAAATAGGGCTGGAATGGGGTCAGGGCCACTTCTCGGGGTTCTGGAGCTTCATTACTGCCTTGTTTCCACCACTGTGACCCAGAGGTTTCTTGCTTCTGATAAAAAAAGGGGGGGGGTGTCCAAATTCAGCTTATTTGGATTATGGGTCCTGAAGATGTGGGACAGCATGGATGATAGGAGTTTTAACATTTTCGTGGCTGTTAATAACAATTTTTTTTTTCCAACAAAATCATTGATCAGAATTAAGGAAACTCTCCTGCATGAACTGATTCTTTAAAAAGCTGATTCTTTAAAAAAAAAAATAAATAAATAAAATAAAAAAATAAAAAGCTGATTCTTTAAAAAGCATGTGATGCCCCTAGGCTAGCAGCTAACCGAGGATTTTAACCGAGGATTTTAAAGAATAGGAGAATCAGATTCTGAAAGAGAATGGTACAATTCTTGGTAGAATCCACACCTCCAAAGTGGTTTTGGGTATCTGCTGCTCATTATATTTCCCTAGTCAATGTTAATTGTCACATGCTTTAGTAAAGTTTTGCCCTCTGATATTAAACAGCGATAACAACAACACAGAAAATTCTGTTAATACAGGCAGGTAAAAAAGCCTTACCCCTTGTCATCAGTTTGCTGTATGGCTCTCAGAATTACCGTGGGAGAGTACATCTCATATTCTTGTTTCCTAGAATGTCCCCATATCTCTGGAGGAGGTATGATGATTGGGCTGAGCCTGTCCTACATCCTGAATAAGCAGTGTTTGTCCACTCTTAGTCTCATCTCCTTTAACAACAAAGGATAGTGCCACTGAATAGCTCAACTGCTTCATTTAGATTATGCTAATTTGTGAGATAGTTGAGTATTAAAAGGGTGTTAAGAAAAGAAAAAAACAAGCCCAGATTGGAGTCATTCGTCCCCTTTTCCCCCACAAAGAAAGCAAACCAAGACAATTACAGTTTCAACCTCTCCCAAGAATGTGACCTTTTAAAAAGTCAGTCTGAAATTTCCTGATCAGTGCCAAGGAGGTCATCTGCATGACAAAAACCATGCCACCAAAAAGGAGAGGTCTTGACCTGAAAGAATTCTTTCTTGTCTTTTGCGAAGGACTTATAACACCCTCTCTCCTATAAAAGCCTTCCGTTTTGTACAACTCAGAGCATCTCTCTACTTACTAGAAGGGATACTGCCTAGTTCATGAGTCATTTAAGAAAGCCAAAGAGATCTTCGAATTTACTCTGGTGAATTTTGTTTTTTTAACAAGAGTAATAACAATAGCTGCCACGAATTGAGTACACACTATGCCAGACAGTGGACTTTGCTTTTATCTGTCATCTTGATCAATCTTCATGGAAACTGCGCAATGTAGTTATTTTTATACCCATTTTACAGATGAGGAAGCTGGAAATTAAGTACATTTCTTTAAGTTTACACAGCTAGTAAGTAGCAAAGCAGAAATTCATATACAAAGAGAATCTGGCTCTAAAACCACAGGCATAACCATGAAGGTATGTAGCTTCCCTAGGACAGTTGATAAAAGTCTGTGATGGTAGTTCCTAAATAAATGTTTGAAGAATTGAACTGAATTCAAAATTGAATGGAAAGCCATCTGACTCTAGTCCTTGTCCTCAAGGTAATATGCTTCTGACACTATATGTATCTGTCTTTTAGTCTTACAGCCAACCTGAGGTGTGGATTTTAAAGATGGACAGAGCTATATTTTCATCCCAATTAATTCTTCCATCCCAGCTGTGTGCCCTTGGATTCAACCTGACTGAATTTCACTTCACTCATTTTAAAAATTGAGATAATATTTTCTGTATAGAGTTATAAAACGGATTATGTGTCATCAACAATGACTGCTTAGTAGACTGGCATAGATTAAATGTCTGAAATACCGCCCCTCTGTAATGCTTATGTGCATATCCATTTTCTTAACCAGTCTGAAAACTTCCATGTCTGGAGAATAATATTTAAAATGTCATTCTTTGGTCCTTAAATTCAATTTTTTCCTTTTAATAACACAGAACCATATTATACTTATGTGATAGTTCTACCTTTTCAGGTGATATCTCATAAATATTGGGGGAGTCGCCTACTTTTCTTTTTATTGTATCTCGATTCACGACTAGGGACTGCCAACATCTCAATAAGCAACTGCTATCTTCCACAAGTGACAGAAGCTTTTTTGGAAGTTAACATTGTCTATTGATTGCTGATGCTTCTTTTCCATCATAGACTTGTGGCTCTGATCAAGGGCGGTAGTGCCAATTGTTAGGCTATTACAGATGAGTTTGGATTTCCTTGAAATTTGTAGAACAGGCCTAATGTGATCTATTGTCACCCCACAGATAGCACAAGAGCTTCTGTGCTGTACTTAATTTGAAGGGACATTTCATAATTCTGGCTAAATTGGAATCACAAATCAGAGGAAATTTAGGAGCAAATTATAGTGATCTTGCCCTCTGGAGGCTTTAGAAAAATAAGTCCTTGCTGCGGTTGGTGATGGCTGTTGACGAAGTGCCGTTTAGCTCCAGAAGAAAAGCTACTATTTCAGGAGTTGAGAGTTTCTGGGGTCCATGACATAAATGATCAATTCTTCACAAACTAAAACGTCTTATGACTTAAATGGGTGAGAAATATTAGTGTCCAATGAAGCAGTACAAAATTGAAGTAATTTTAGAAATATTTTAGGAAGGCATAACGAGAATGTAGGAAAATGGCTGTACCTAATGTTAGGGTACTGATATCCAGTTTAGAAGAAAAAATATTAAATGAAGATATTGGATAATTATTCCGTGCCAGGAACTGTGCTAATTTTACATTATATATTATGCTATGTAAATTCTTGTAACAATCTTGAGGATAATATCTAAATTTTAAATCTGTAGTTCAGAAAGATTGAGTAATTGGCCTTAGTACAAATAGCTAGTACACTGCATGACTTGGACTTTGAACTCAGAATTCGTCAGGAAAGTGTGTTTCCTTTCTATCGTGTACATTTCATTGCCTGCCTTTTGGCTTGTAATCCTTCAGTATTCCCCTACTCTCTGTTGGCCTCACACTGGTGAGACTGGGCCTTCTGTTCATTTGTTTAAGGTATAATTAATTTGTCTACCTTTAGTATACCAGGGGTCAGTATTACCCCAGGAACAGCTAAAGGTAGACTCTGAGATCAGTAGCACATGCGTGGGACAGAAGCATATATCAATTAGGGATAATCCATAGGCCTCCTTTCAGATGCACATGAGAACTGTGCTCTGTGCTCTGGTTTCTTCAGGCATCTTCATTGTAGAAGAGGTAGATACCAATGTTGAGTATAAGCTAAGACATGATCTCAACAATCATAAGGCAATAACTATGTATTTATGGAGCAGCTACTCTTTTTCAGGAGCTGTACTACATGCTCTCTAATCCACTTAATCTTTACAATTTTTATTTTTTTATTTATTTAATTTTATCTTATGTATTTATTTATTTTGAAAATATTTTATTTATTTATTTGACAGAGAGAGAGATAACAAGAGCAGGAACACAAGCAGGGGGAGTGGGAGAGGGAGAAGCAGGTTTCTACCCATGAAACCTACAGGAGAAGTAGGGATCCCGATGCGGGACTTTAATCCCAGGACCCTGGGATCATGACCTGAGCCAAAAGCAGACACTTAACGACTGAGTCACCCAGGAGCCCTGTACAATTTTTATTTTTAAGGTAAGACGTGCTAAGTTTTGAAAGCCTGCACTCAGTGAGATCAAGTCAGTTGTATAGAATCACATATCAAGAAAATGACAGATCTGAAATGTAGGTCTGTCCAAGTCCAAGTGTTACATGTGTTCTACTTTAACCTACTCATTGGTTAATTACCAACATTGACCAACTGTGTCCTAGGGCCAGTGCTAGGTACAGGGAATCATAAGTCCTACCCTCAGGGTTTTATGTTTTTCATGTTGTAGTCAATTCTCTCCTTTTACAAAGAAAACTTCATAGCTCCTTGGACAGGATTGAGTCTTCTGTTTTTGTCCTCCTGTGATTTGCCCTGCACTATATTAGGTAAGCAGTAAGCATTCAACAATACTACATTATTGGCTTATTCATCTCAAGACCTTGCTCATCCTACCATCTCCCACTTGGAGAGGTGAATCAAGGCCATTCTTCCCTGATTCATGATCCCTCAGTGCTTTGGAGAATTCCGACTTTGTAATTCCTTTGCATTAACACAATTAGTGGAATTCTCTTCTATTAACAGAAATGGAAATGAGAGTGGTTAATGCCTCTCTGACATAATGCCAACTGGGCATGAAAAGAAGCTGGAAACATCAGCAGGAGACAATGTGTCATAATCTCATAGGTCTTTTCCCTCTTGGATTTCAGTACTTTTATCCTACTGCCAGTTTCTTCTGTACTTTTGCCCAGATCAATAGAGGAAAGCAAAAGAAAACACCTATGAATGAAGTTTTAGGTGATGTCATCTCATTTAGCTTCTCTCTCTTCTCTGGGCAAGGGGATGGAGTGGGAATTCATGAGCAACCAACTTCCTAGCCTGAGCTACTAGAGATCTCAACCTCTCAACCTTTATCACAAGAACATGGAGAGCTCCCCAGAGATGCCACATGCCTGGAAAGATGTGCTTCACAGAGAATGGTGAAATTTGTCCAAATCTGGCTTTTATTTTAGGGCTTGGAAGAGCATACAGTGTGTTCTCTTTTTCTCTCCCTCCCCGTGCCCTGTTCTCTGTCTCTGTTCTGTCTCTCTGTTTCTGTCTGTCTCTCTGTTTCTGTCTCTCTTTCTCTTTTGTTTTGTGTGATATTAGCATGATTTTAGAAAGCGAGTGAAGTTTGTTAGGGGAGGGCTCTGTTCACTGACACCAATAGTCCAAAAGACTATAGTTATTAGTAAATTGAACAATTAGTTTGACATGGATACAAATAAACTAATAATGCAGCTCCATTTATTTGTTGATCCATTCAGCAAGCAGTAATTCATAGAGTGACTTCTATGTAAAAGGCATGGCTCTAGGCCAAGAAAACACAGTGGTGGATTAGTAGGCATGATCTCACTCCTAAAAAAACTTGACAATCTGGTGAAAGAAATAGTCTAAAATAAGAGAACAGATAAAAGCCTATACTATATTATTTTATGTTCAATTACAAAAACTAAGGTTTTGATCTCAAAGTAGTAAAGATTATTTCTGTTTCCATAAAAGTCTTCGAGTTGTTTGATCTCTTTTTTCTGTCTAAATATTTTCCAATTTCTTTTGTTGTACTCAGAAAACAACTTGCACATTGTCCTACGCTTAGTAGGTATAATAAATGTGTATACTACCACAAAGGACAAATGTTTGTTGAGTACTTGATATGTGTCGGTCACTGCAAAGGTGCTCCATTTTTGTGGCACATTGCACTATGAGCTTAATAAAATGAGAGCTAACATTTATTGGATACGTTTTATGAGTCAGTGATTTTCATGTGATATTAATTCACTTAATCTTTTTATACCAAAGTGTTAATCAGGGTTCTCCAGAGAAATAGAACCAGTGGGAGAGATATAGATATGGATAGGGATATAGATATTGATATAGATATCTATATGAGAAGTCCCATGATCTGCCATCTGCAAGCTGGAGAACCAAGAAAGCCGGGGCATAATTCAGTCCAAGTTCAAAAGCCTGAGAATTGGAGGGGCTGATAGCTTAAGTCCTGCTGTGAGTCCAAAGGCCTGGAAACCAAGATCGCCAATGACCAAGGGCAGGACAAAAGTAGATATATCTGTTCAAGCAGAGAGAGTGAATTTGCCTTTCATCTATCTTTCGCTCTATCCATACCCTCAGTAGCTTGGATGATGCACACCAATAAGAGGGAATGTCATCTTTTTTACTCAGTCTACAGATTTACATGGTAATGTCTTCTGGTGATACCCTCACACTTACAGACACACCCAGAAATAATGTTCTACCAGCTATCTGGGCATCCCTGAGCCCAGCGAAGTTGACACATAAGATTAATGATCACAATTCCTATGAGGTATGAACTTTTTCCAAGTTCACACAATTGGCAAATATCCGGACACAGATAGGATCCCAGCAGGTCTTACTCCATTATGTGTATTCACAACCACTATGCTAGTTAGTTCATAGCAACATAGCCTAAACGTATATTCGAACATATCAGAATGCATTGCATATATAAAATAAAATATTATTTGAGGAATTTTTTCATTCATAAACATACATTTGTATATACATAATAGTTGTGTGTCAAAAATAAGAGTCATAACATGTAAGAGTCAAATTATAATTTATAAGAGTTATAATTATAACTAATTATGATATATAACAATTATAAGAGTCAAAATATAAGATTTTTTTCTCATGTGCATCATGCTCAAAAAGCCTCAAAAGCACCGTTATTAAATCGTAAGAACCCTCAACACATTAGTGGACAGGAATCTACTTTATCCCAGAAACGTCTGCTATTTAAAATGGGCTTTTGGGAGAAGGCAATGCAATTTTAAAAGTGGATGCATTGGGACTGGGAGGTGAGTGGAGTAGGGAGAGGTTAGTAAAAGGGTACACACTTTCAGTTATAAAATGGATAAGGTCTGAGGATCTAATGTATCACATAATGACTGTATAGTTGATAACACTGTATTGTATAATTGAAATTTGCTAAGAAAGTAGAATGTAAATGTTCTCACACACAAAGAAGGGTTAATATGTGAGTTGATGGTTGTGCTAATTAACTCAGTGGGAGGGATCCTTTCACAATGTATACGTATATCAAATCATCAGTTGTGCACTTTAAATATCTTATGATTTTATTTGTCAATTATACCTTGATAAAGCTGGAAAAGAAAGTAGATGTGTTTTCTGTGGTTCATGAGCTTTTGGTCTAAGACAGGTGAGTTTACCTCCCAAGGCTGTAGCCAAGGATGTGGAGATTCTTGACAAGTCTTATGTTTTCCCAATGAAAATGGGAATAAACAGATTTTCTTTGCACGATTGTTGTAAAGATTACATGAGATCAAATTTAAATTGCTTAACATGCCCCTGATGTTTAGCAAATATTGCAAGTGGCTTCTCTTTCCCCAGCACCTCTTCAGTTCATACTCTATAGATGTTGGACCCTGCTCAAAGAAGTTCCTAAAGATTCCGTGACTTGGCTGTGTGACCCCCAGGTGTTTGGCACACTTATTATTTCCAACCATTTGTGTAGGATATGATGACTAAGAAAACAAAGGCCAACTGTTATTTTAGGGAATAAGTAATGGAGCAACAACTCAAGGTAGCCAGGAGCCAGGATCTACAAATATATCCATCCAGGTCTTACTCAAAGAATAAGGCAATGAGCAGGAAACATCTTGGGTAAAAGTGGACTGGGCTTCTCTAGGTCTCTTCATACCAGAAATGTTTTAGAAGGTGAAGCTGTTATGGCAAGTCACATTTTGGAAGAATTCATGGAGATTTATTGAGCTTAGGGCTCTTTAAAAACTGGAAGATTGTAGAAACTTCCTCCTAGGCTAAAGGCTACAACCCCCGAGAACTCTGGAACCTGTGTTTTTCCAGTTCTGCAAGGACTCTTGCTCTGAAATGGAAAAAAAAAAACAAAAAAAAAAAAACAGATGCTCCTTGCAGCTGGTTTCACCTATTAGCTCTTTAATCTATCCTAGAAGAGAGCTCTACTTCCGTAATAGCAATGTGTTCCATCTGGGTAGTGTGCAAGATGCCGGCCTGACAGCATTAAATTGCAGGGGACATACCAGATACCGGTTCTCTTTCTTTACTTCAATGAATTTTCTCTTCTCCTTGCCCCTGCTCCAAGGTCCTACCCTTTGTCCTCACTACCCCCCACCCTACCACCACCTTTGTAGTTAAGACATGGATGGAAATGTGTTTCCAGCTATTTAGCTGCAGTCAATCCCCAGCTTTCTTTAAATATTGAAAGACTCTTTTTATGTTGTTTTCTTTAGCAACATTTGCTTTTATTTGACTCACTGTTCCAATAATTGGGAAATGGAATCTTCACTGAGAAGGTGTAAGTGAATAGGACCTAACAGTTTCAATTCAGCTAGAGCTATAGGAAATGTATGGGGGTTACAACCCTTGTCAGAGTGAGACACTTGCTTTTATGAAGAGCATATATTTGAACAATTGCAACTAAATACAGTCGTCCTAACCCCTGTGCCCATAAACAATGATTGTAAATAGTAACCTTTAAAAGAAAAAAAAAAAAAGAAATTCTTAGATGTGGAGTGGAGTAGGTTTGAATTGCATTTTTGTACAGGTTTTTCAGATGTGTGTTTGTGTGTGTAAAATACTATATATATGTATGTACATATATATATGTCTTATTTTTTAAAACTTTCTTCCTAGTTTACTCCTAAAATTTACCATGACTAATCTTCAATCTTAACTCATTTCTTTTACTTCACATCTGCTTCCTGATGCCCAGGTTAAGAAAACAAATATTCACCTTCGAGCCATAGGCATCTACAGAAACAAATACCAACTGAAACATGACCAAAAGTCAATTGAAGGAGAAACACAACAGATTGGAATTCCTTGTGGCCCCCCTCCTGGTTTCTTTCAGGCCCCAGGCAAGTGAGCATGTGCTAATTTGCATGGTTGACTAAATGGCATGCTTAGACCCCAAATTTGCCTCTCTGCTTGGGTTCAAAAGTGGGTCCCTGAGCCAGTTTCCCTTAGTTCCTCTGTTATTTCCCAGTCCTAAGTTAACCCCCTTTGGGAGTGCTGCTCACCAGGGTACATCTTAGTGCAGAGAAGCAATAATTGACTGGGCCCTATTCTTCCTCTAATGTGGGGCATAGCCAGCTGGTACTGATGTGATGTAGGGGAGACGGAAAGATAGGGAGGAGAAAGAGAACATTTCCAAGGCAATCATACAGAGGGCATGGAGTGACTTGCCCCACTCTTTTCCCTTTCCAAGGGAAGAAGCTCACTACAGTTCAAGGTCATCCAGCTTTTCATCCTCCTTCCACCCCACACGCCATCCTGAAGTCCTGAATGGGGAGAGAGGGTTAAAAACAGGCTGAACAGCTTTCAGTAAACTTAACATTTCTCTGTACCTCAATTTCCTTACCTGTGAAATGGGAATCAGATACTTGCCTGTTATCCGGGTTGTAAAAAAAGGCTATAATAGTGTTTTGAGGCTAGTTAAGGTTATTTAAGGTTCAGGAGTGAAAAGCAAATTTCGTCTTTTGTTCTGTGTGGAGAAATCTTCTGAAGGGTCTTTGGGAAGAATGCTGAGACCCATACGTAGTAACTGCCAAGGGGGTGTGTGTCTCCCCTTAGTCCCTCTGACCTTGGTCACTGCTGCCATTTCACTGATAAGAAACTTAAAACCCAGAGAGCTGAAGCAACTTGTTATGTCAGGCCATCAAAGTGAAGTGTTCTATGAACAGAAGGCCACTCTACAGTTATGCAAATAAGGACAGTTTTATTGGGGTGCTATTTCAGTCTTCGCTTGGAAGAAAATTGAGCTGAGTAAATAATACTTTGATGAGGGTATTAGTTTGGTTGCAAGTGTCGGAAACGTAACCCTAGCAAGCTATTGGCAAGAAGGTCATTTATCAACTTATATCATCATGGCAGATTTGACCACCAAACAGGGCAAGGAGAGGGATCCAGCTGAACCTCAGGAAAAACCAGAATCAGAGGTGTGAGTTCTGTAGACCTTCCCTCCAAGTTTCACGGCCCTCTCTATTTCCACTTTTATTATTATTATTATTATTATTAATTATTATTATTTTTCACTGCATGTCACCTTTCTGGGGAAGCAAATGGAAAAACAAGATTCACATTTTCTGCTTTGGCCACAAGAGGGAGACTGCATCACCCTCCCTGTGCTCTGAAACTTAAAGTATCTCAGGAAAAGTGCAGGGATTGGTCTAGATTGGGAAAGAGGGTAAGGCTAAGTCAAAGCATGGCAGCTCCCATCAGGAGCACAAGCATAGAGTAGGCAAGAAGCTGGTCCCAGGAAATGAGCTTTCTTGGGCAGAAAACTAGTGTGATGGAATCACTTAAAATGCGTATCTAATCCCAGAAATACAACCAGAGGTACACTCTGGTGCCACAGAGCCTTCTCTCATATCATGGATTAAGAGAGATGAATCTGATATTGGACCATTAATCCCAGCTTCCACACTATGCTGAGATACATATTTTTCACATACTATGCTTTCTTAATCCAAGCAAGCTTCTTTTGCTGGTGCCCAACTGAAGAACAGAGAAAATGCTGGAGAAAAAGGGGCTTGCATTGGATCTACCGTGATGAACGTAGTGTATGAGTCTCGCCCATGCTGTCTTCCTTTTTTCAAGAGTCATTGGATTTGGCACGATCATCATTTAGTGCTCTGACTGGAATCTCCAAGTAACACGGGCCGCCTTGCACCACGACGACCACAGCAGACTTTACAGAGCTGGGTTGCAAGTTCCAAGAGATACAACTTAAGTCACTTGTACTCTTCAGTACTCATAGGAATTAAATAAACTGACTAACCAAATGCTAAATGGAAATATAAAAAAACCTCCAAGGCTCCTGGGTTGCTACAAGAGCAGTTGAGGTAACACAAACAAAAAGGCCTAAAGCACCTCTGAAGGCAGTTTTGTTGTTCCAGCTAGGTGTTATTGGGATTAAAAATGCAAGGTAGTATCATAATTACAAAGAAAGTATTTTGATCGCCTCTAAAGTGTAGCACTTTATAAATCAGTAAGTCATTGTTATGTTCCTGGAGAAAGGAGGCTTTCCAAATCAAATAAAATATCTCAGAATTTAATTGTGTTTTTCTTCTAGTAAATAACCTTTCTTTTTTTTTTTTTTTTTGCCTACAGATATGGCTGAATGCAAATGAAGGCAATGTTTTCATATCCATAATGGATTTTAGTTTTAACTATATAGCCTAGATTTAACCAGGCCAAGGACTATAGAAGGGGATAATACTCATTATAAACTTTTGCCAAACATCTTGTTTCACTTTCTCCCTAAAGTGGAGCTATGCATCTATAACATGGAAGAAAAACAAGACATTCTTGTTGTATGAGATGAGAAGCTCTTTTCTACAAGGAGGTGAAAAGAACCAGTAGGTTGTACAAATATTACTCATTGAGAAGTTAATGTTTAGATGGTACCTTCTTGTACCAGACAGGATATTTACAGGATATTTAAAAAATTCTCATGGCAATCCCCTGTGCTAGATTTTATATACACATTAGAGATATGAAAACTGAGATTGCATAACATCATTTAACTCATTCAAGGTCACACAGATAGGAATCGGAGTGGCCCGGATCCATCTGACTATTGAAACCTATGCATTTCTTGGTGCATCACCTCTGACTCTATTTTGTTTGGGGAATGCTGATTCAGGAATGAATGCAATACGTTCAGCCCTACTGGACTGGATGCTATCATGTCTTCAAGCTTCCAAGAGAGATTATTATAGTTGGGATTTAAAAAAAATCCCCTTTCAACTTCACATATTTATGAATGTGTCAATGAACACTTTAAGAATGTATCTATCAATATCAAATGTGGTTTTTAGCAGAAACCTTGAAAAAATTGCAGAATTATCCTCTGAAATATTGCAGCTATTATTTTTTTAAAATTGCAAGAAAATGTTCTGCCATTTCAGACCATTTATCTCTGTTAACAAGACACTTTTTTAGTTGGATAGATAATGTACACCCATCTGGTCTGCAGCTTCTTCATTTACTGTGGTAATAATAACTAAACGCATTTCTCCATCGCTTTTGCAATGCCCAGGCCAGTCTTTTGCCTTTCCTGCTGTTGATGTGGGATGCAAAAAAAAAAAAAAAACAAGACAAAAAATGTGACCTGGTTATAATACACAGACATGCCGTTTCAAATGTCATGTCAGTGTCTATGAGGGAACAGAGTCTAAGTGTTAATGAAAGTAGAACCTTATTTAAAACATCCCCAGCTATTCAGGAAAGATACAGGAAAATGTCCGAAAATATTTGTGTGCTCTTAGCAGGCACCACCCCATTCTTATACCTTCTATTTCATGGAGTTCTCCAGTATGAGGTCCACACGTTTGCAAAAATGTGTGTAATTCAGATTTTTTGCCTGAGTTGTGCAGTCACATAAGAGAATTAACAAAGACCTGGACCAACTCTTCACTTGGCTTTCCCTCTGTTTACAACACAATGAGAGTGAAGCATTGAGACAATTTTCTGAATAATTCAAGGTAAAGAAAAAGAATTTGCTTTGATCTCTTTGATGTTCATTGAAGACTGTTCTTTGGTATCTGCATAGCTCCTTCATCTATTTTCCTTTCTGTATTCACAGAATTGCATGTTGGCATAGATTTTGCCTGGGAGTTCTAGAAGGGATTTTTTTTTTTTTTTAATAAAGTGTAAGAAAGCATGCCTTTTGATCCTGAAACTGCAAGCTACAATGTCCCCCCTTTCTTTTGTGTTTCCCTCTTCTTGCGCTTGCACTCCATCCCATCGTTTTCCCTTCTCCTCATTATTCCCAAAGCTGCCTGACCCTCTGTTAATTGGTTTCATTGAATTCAGTCTATCGAAATACAGTTGAATTCAGAGAAAATTATGTTTTGTTTCAGTTTGACTGAATTGTTTTCTCTTTAACGAGTTGTTTTTGCTTTGCCGCAGTGGAGCTAAGTAGTGTGCTTATTCCAGGCCTTTCCTGGCAGGTGAACAGACCTGCCTTCCTCCACTCATCCGGTGGGTAGCATAATCTCTGCATACCAGCTCCTGCCAGGCTGGGGTGCTGGGGGGTGGAGATCAAACCAGGTATTTTGAAAATGATGCACAACTGGGTATTTTGAAAATGATGCGTAACTATCTATCTGCTGAATTCAAGAGGTTGTACAAAAAAAAAAAGCAGGTCAACGAAATTCAACTAGTAGGAGTTTTGTCTCAAAGCATTTTATTTGTATAGACAAGGCTACTTAGGGCAGTAGGAGTGGCTGTTAAGGGACACTTTTTTTTTTTTACTTTTACTTTCACTTTTATTATTTAAAATGATACCCACGTGAAAGTATGTCACTCTTATTTCTTCCTCCAAAATGCTGTTAATTTAATTACTTTTAGATAGTGAGCTAAAGTGTCATTCTTTAAAAAAAAAATCAGAGCTTTATTAAGGTGTAGTTAACATACAACAGGCAGAACACATTGAAAGTGTACAATTTTATATGTTTTGACGTGTAAAGCAGAGTCAGTCCTGAAATTCCAAAGCATTCTGAATCATCCTTGCTTTAAATTGGCTATGCTTATCCTAATAAGACAAGGCTCTATTTATTTATACAAACTAAATGTTATGGTAGAACCTAGAACTGGAAGTGAGCAGATTAGAGATGATATAAAAAAGTGCATTCATTTTACAGATAAGACAACTGAGGATCAAAGAAGCAAAGTCTCTTCTTCAAGGTTGAAGATGATTTGAGATACAGCCCCGGCAGGTTTCCTTGTTTTTAGTTCTGTGGCAGTTATGTATACCCATCTGTCACTTTCACTCTTGACAGTAGGAAAAAAATATTTTATATATATATATATATTACATATATATATACACATACATAAAAGAGGAAAACAAAACTTTTCTCATTTTATGTTAAAGCCTCTTGTAATGCAAATTTCTTTTTACTAAATTTACTAGGAAGTAAACTAGAGAAAAGCCCTCAGATCCTCCTTTAATTTGCACATGTGCATGTGTGTGTATTTAGAATGATACATTCCAAGAAACAAGGTCATGGGACACCCACACTGATATTGGCAGGAGCATAAAGAAAGACTTATCAGGTGGGACTTGATTTTTTGTGGTTGTTGTTGTTTTACTATTTCATAAACTTGTGCTGATCGACTTAAAAATACACTATTCTCCAAGAAGCAAACCAAGACATGAAGCACGACATGCAGATCCCGTGTCCCTACCTCTCGTTTTCATTCTTGTTCTGAGGTGTTACCGGATTCTTTGCTGGGTTTTGCTGTTGACCCTGCCTCTTGGGACAAGGAGCCTAGGCTCGGGAGGTCACCCGAAGTTTTAAAAATCACAACTGGGACCTGGCCCTGCTTAAACTATAAAGTCAGCTCTTAAAAGAAGCATGAAAAGGAGGAAGTCAAGGTAGGCATGTTAAATATATTCTTTCTGGTGAAAAATGAGCCATCATATTTGAATGTCAGCAATCTGAACAACTGAAGAAGCACCATGTGTATCTTTGGGTGGAAATTTTCTATCTCAGACATGCAACCAGGACGCATGAAGTCAGAGGATCAATATGTTAGAATGCTATGAACTAATTCCTTTCTACATTGCGTATTGTTGCACACAGATAATTTTTTCTGTCTTTAAGTTTTAGCTTAAATCTTTATAATAATTCCTTACAGGTAACACTGATACAATGTCAAAGCCATATGTATGCATGGAACCACTGTGAATGCTAATGATTCAAAGTAGTTTGAGAAAGTATTTGAGGTAAGAAAAAAACATATTCAGAATATGTTTTATAATACCACTGGAGTATGGCATTGCAAACATCTCTGTTCCTAATGTATCATTTTGTGACTTTCCTGATTGCAGGGACCTTGTCTTCCCTCTTTACTGTTATAGCTGCAGTATCTAGTACTTTGCCTGAGTTGGGTCCTTGGTGCCTTTAATTAAATGAATGGTCAGATTAAATAATTTCCAAGCCACTCTTAACTCAATGCTGACTTAATTGGAAGACTAATCACTCCCCACTCAATAACACATTGATCCAGGTCGGCTCATGTTCTGTCTCCCACTAGCTTACTTCAAATACTAATTGAATATCATCTATGGCCATGGAATGTTCTAGATAGTGGGATACATCCATGAACAAGACAGGCAAGATCCGGGCTCATTTAGAGCTGGCATCTACTGATGAAAGATGATAAATGAATTTACAGATAATTCCAGACATCACTATATACAAGTTAAAATAGAATAGTGAGATGGAGAGATGGATGGATCTGTGGGTTAGGAGGGGGAGCAGGGATGGCTGGCCCGAGTAAGTCCTATTTGAGTTGATGATGAGAAGAAAGCAGCCATGGGAAGCTCTGTGAGGATTTGCTCCAGGTCGAAGGAATAGTAAGCAAAAAGGCTTGAGGTAGGAATATGGTGGAAGTATTTAAGAAACAAAGAAAAGGTCAGTGTCGCTAGAATGGAGTGAGGAGTGGAGGATTCACAGGAGGTGAGGCTGAAGGGAAGGGCCAAGGGCCAGACCATGGTGGGCCTTGGGAGGCTGTTGCCTTATTGCTTTTTCTAGCTTTAAATGAAGCTTTTTTCATTAAATACCAGGGCTCTTGATTATATATTTTTTAAAGATTTTATTTATTTATTTGACAGAGAGAGAGACACAGCGAGAGAGGGAACACAAGCAGGGGGAGTGGGAGAGGGAGAAGCAGGCTTCCTGCCGAGCAGGGAGCCCGATGTGGGGCTCGATCCCAGGACCCTGGGATCATGACCTGAGCCGAAGGCAGACGCTTAACGACTGAGCCACCCAGGTGCCCCACTGATATATATATTTTTAAGTCTACTTATAAAGACAGGATTTTAAGTAAAACACCAAACAAGGCTATTATTTTTAATACTTCTTGAGGAATTATACTATTGTGAGATGAATCAAAGAAACTTGTTACTATCATGTCCATATAACCAGGTGGATATTAGGATCTTCCCTCAATGAGAAGGTATTTGGTTTATAACAAGGGTGGCAAAATTTTAGAGTCAGATGTCACATATTTTAGAGTTTGAGGGTCAAGAGGCAACATTCTGGATATTATGTAGGTTCCTACATAATGTGTGTGTGTGTGTGTGTGTGTGTGTGTGTGTGTGTGTGTGAGTGTGTGTTGTAATAACGATTAACATGAAGTTTATCATTTTAACCATTTTGAGTGTACAATCCTTATATAGCTATTCATAATGTAACCATCTAAAAATGTAAAAACCTTCTTAGCTCATGGGCCATTCAAAAACAGGCAGTGGGTCAAAGTTAGCTGTGGACCCTCATTTGCTAATACCTGGTTTACAAAACGTAAGAAATACCCTTTTAGCAAAAGAATTGACATTGGCACAAAAAAGTATGATATGTTTCGAATCCAAATTACTTTTGGTTTAAGCTATAATATGAAAAACAGTAAGATGGTCCTTTTTTATTGAACAGATCCTATTAGTTTTGTATGTGCCAATTTAATAAATATTGTTTGATGAAGTTCACAGTATCAGTATTGACAAATAGAGTTGATGCCTGTGATTGGTTACATTTTATGTGTCACCTTGGCTTGGTTACAGGGCTCAGTTGTTCGGTCAAACACTCGTTTCAGTGTTGCTGTGGAGATATTCTGCAGATATTATTCACATCTCCTTTCAGAGGTAACAGCCGTGATGTGAGTGGACCTTGTCTAGTCCATCGAAGGCAGTAGGACAAAAACAAATTTCCAGACAAGAAAGAATTTTACTTCAAAGCCTGCCTGAGGGTCAGCCTGCCTGCCTGCCTGCCCTACTGACTTCAGACTTGCTGGCAAACCCCCCACCCAGTTATGTGAGCCAATTCCTTAAAATAAATTATATAGATATATGATGTATTCATATATATATATATATATAATCCTACATATGATATATAAACCATGTTTATTATGTATAATAAATCACGCATATTTTGTATAAGAATGTATAATAAGTATATTTGTTCTGTTTATTTCTCTGGAGAACCCTGGCTGATACAATGCCTTTAGTGTGTTTTGAGTCTGAGAAGATTAAAAGTTGCTGTGAATTTTAGCATAAATTCCTACTATTTAGTTTTTAGTTTTCAAGTTTTAGCTTTACCATCACCAAAGATAACATAAATGTGGTCTGGAGGTTATAAAAGCCTCCAGTACTGAATTTAGAAAGTGGCCAAAAAATTTGGAGAATGACAACCCTAAGATTTTTTTTTTTTCAAACCTGACACACCGCATGTCTACAAAAAGCCCTCAATCTACAAACAGAATGTACAAGTGTTCAGTGATTGGATTCACTCTACATGTAAGTCTCTATTTGCGTGTTTTCTCCCTTGGCCTTGTAATGTTCCAAATAAATCCTCCCAGTATATTTTATTGGAGCTCCTACTCTCGATTAGTAATAGAATGCCTTAAAGTGGCTAGATCTGTTACAGAGAGAACTATTCTCTCCTCATTAACTCATCGCTTCAGAGAACTCAGTGCCTAGGGGAACCCTCATCTTGTATCAGGGTTTCAGGCGGTGTGATTTTTTTCCCCAAGAATTGAATGATTGTGCTATTGGGGAAATAGCATCATCTGTGACAGATAACTTCTTTATTGGGGAAGATGAGTAACAGTGACTGTAGCACTGATATCATACTTAAAAACCTAAGGGGGTAGAAAGGTGATAGTGGGTAGTGCCCAACACCTGTCCATAAAGCTGATGATTCATCACACCCAGATAATTTTGTGGGAATAATACATTCATTGTGCCATGGCCGCCGAAACTTCTCAAGTTTAATAGCTGCTGCAGACCCATGGTGCAGGAGAAGCCTCTGAATTAAGATGATTCAGTAGGCTCCAATTCATCCTAAATAAGTGGCTGTCTAGATAAATGAAGTTCATCAAATCGCAATGAATACCATATAACAACCTTGCTGGGATTGCATGCCCCTGGGACAGAGACCGCATCTGACTGTGGGCTCTACAGCAGCTCCTGTGCTGGTGGTTTGCTGTCCGTGTTCAATAATAACAATAGGACAGTATGTTTGCCCTGAGTCATTTTATTTTTTATCAGCAGAGTTAATGCTTTAACTACATCAATTAAGTCACTTAAACTCAACCAGTTAATGAAAATGCCCTTATGGAATGCAGCCTTGGAATCATTTTTTTTTTTCAAGTAGCAATAGGATGAAACAAAAAAAATCAGTATAAATTATATCTTATTTAGTTTCTGGGAAAAAAAAAGGCAACTCCGATTCAGGTTTTATTTTAATTAATGATCAATATTGATGAGGTTGCTTCAGCCAGGCAAGGTTCTTTTTGCTTAGTAACTTTTCTCTAACACACTGGGGACACCAGGCTGGTGACACAGTGTGGTAAGAGGAGCTGAGACCTTGGAAAGTGACTCTGGGTGCTCACTCTGGAATGCTTGGACATTCAGCTAGTGGGACCAGTTCCCCCTTCCCAAAGTTGTGGGCAGGAGGAGGGACTGCACTCAAGTTTACTTTTCGTGGACCAGGGCCTCTTTCCTGCTAGTAGGGGAACTGCATGTTCTCATGGTGCAAGAGACTCCAGGGGCAGACGATGCTTATAAACAGCTGGTACCCCCATTCAGACCATCTGCTGGCAAGATGCCTATGCATTCTCCATAGACAGGACTGCTTTCTCATACTTGCCATAAAAATAGTGAGGAGTGGGGCATGGTCCTTTCTCTGGAAGGCAGATCTGCACCATGGGCACAGCCACATTCTGGTTCTGACCTAACTCTGTGGGATGCTGGGAGGATGATGCAACCTCTTGTCTCCCCTGTCTAGCTAACCCTTAGCTGATGTAAAGTTTCCCCATTCTCCAAATGTGCCTGCTCCTTAACCTCTCTAGCATAACATTATGGAATCCATCGTGACCGTCATTGACAAGATGGGACTGACCCACATGAATTCACCTGGAACAACACACAGCCTACGCTGGCCTTTTGACGCCTCATTCCTAGGAATCATTTCATAGCCCAGCAATTTCATTTCTTCAAGATGAAATGTGCCCTTGGCGCCGGCTAGGGTCAACTTCTTAGTATAATGGTCTCCTATAGGGCACTGTGTTGCCTTGCCACTTAGAGCTGAGGAAGAAAATGGCCACCCCAAGTATTCCTTCTAAAACATTCCCTCCCTGCACTTCACTGTCGACATGGGGCATGGCTCTACTGCAGTTTCTTCCTCCATTGGTTTCCCTGCTGTGACAAGCTGTACAGACTCCTTTTGTTTTGTTCATGGGGCTACTCCTGGGCCCCAAAACATGGGGCCAAGACTGTGTTTTCTGTCTTAATATATCCAACAGGAAAATGGCGTTTGAAAAGGGGGATGTATTTCCTTCAGAGCCCAGATCACAACATTACTATATATTTACATTTTATAAATGCTTTTGTGATGTGAAGGAAAAAATAATGGATTTAGAATTTAAGTGTGAGATGTGAACCCCCCTCCACTATTTGGTAAATCAATTTTTCTGCCTCTCGGTTTTCAGATCCATGTAATGTGTAGCAAGAAGTTAAGATGGTGGGGACTGACTACTAATCGACTTCTCCTGGCAGGTTTGTGTAAGAAGAAAGTAAGTTGCTGTACTGAGAATACCTTATAAAATTGAATTTGGTCCCAGAGGTGTTTCTGAGTGGATGGGAGGAAGAGAGTATCATCCCTATTAAAGATATACAGTAACTAAAGCATAGAGAAATGAAGAGACTTGACCAAAGTCATGGCTAGTGAGAGACACCGGGAACTACAGCCCAGAGTTTCCATCTTTGCTTTCCTTTGTTTCCCCAATGCACTTCCTTTTCATTTCTCTCAGCAAGACTGAGAATATGGTATGACTCATGATTGGAAGAAAACGCAAAACCTGGAACTACTGAGATCCTTGGGTTCTGAGAATTATTCACTGGCCAATCACATCCCACCACAGGGAGTGACCAGAAGAATTCAGTTGCCTTCACTTAATCATTTTATTTTGAAAAAGACAAATTCCTTCCTATCTCAGAGTTTTTTTTTTTAATGCTTTTTACCACTTATACTTATTATCTCTTGGGTTCAATAACATTCATTTATTCATTTATGTAACAGATATTTATTGAGTGCCTTCTCTGTGCCAAACTTTGTTCTAGGTGCTACGGTTGTATCCATATACAAGATAAACAAGAATACTTTCCTTCTTAAGGTTAACATCCAAGTGAGGAGAGATAGTATTAGATGGTGATAAAGACTAAAAAGAAGTAAACCAAGGAAAGGGATGGGAAGGGTTAGGGTTAGAGTTACAATTTGAATGAGATGGTCTAGTACAGATTACTAGTCCTCTGTGTTCCCTGGTATCTGAGAAGACTTTGTAGCCCCTTGCAGTTAGACTGGCCCACATCCCTGGTTTGGACCAATGGGTTAGTAGTAAAAGTGATGTGGTTATTTCCACTAAGGGAATTTCAGAAAGGCTGTACATTCTCCATTGGCCATTCTTCCTCTGCCCCTGAGGCCATGGGAGGCTCCATGCTCTAGGTAATGCTGGTAAAAGATGGCAGGATCTACAACAACCTGGCTCCTTCAGGGATTGTGTGGGGTATAGACCAACCCACTTTGGACCACATAATGTGAGGAAGAAATATATGTTTGTTTTGGAAAGCCAATGATATGGTGTTAATTTGTTAACCACCCATATTACCTATCTTGTCTTCACTAATACAGCTGGTTACTCAAGAACTCTCTGAAAAGATGACTTTTGAGTCACTATCTAAATGGGGTAAGGAAGTAAGCAGATTTTTCACCTTCAGATTTCTGTTTTAAAATGATCCTTCATCACTATTTGCTTAATGCCACAGAGTCTTAAAACTCCATCAGTATAGGGCTGCATTTTTTTAAATTGAATTTCCAACATTGTAGAAATTCAGTACATCTTTGAAAAATGAATAAATGAATGAACAAATATATAAATGACTGAATGAATTGCACAAAAATTGTTAGAACACAAAAAAGGTAGCTATTACTATTATTGCATTTAACATTTAATCTCCTTTTTTGCCCTTGTATATCTTGTTCTTCAAATAAAACTGATAATAGATATTTATTTAATTAGGCTCTTTTGATTGACAGTGATGTTAATTATAAGATACATTTGGACATAAGGGAAACAGAGTTATAGTGGAGCTAAGGGGCTGCTTATATGTCAGTTTTAGGAGTACTGAGGCATAGTTGATGAAAGCCAATAATGTCTAATATTTATTTATTGAAAAATGACTATGTACCAGTAATGCAACTAAGCCTTCACATCACATGTATTTAATCCTCATAATGGCTCTAAAGGTAAGTCCCATGTTTCCCTGTGTTATAGAAGAAGAAGAAATGTAGTAGAGAGGTTGAATAACTTGCCCATTTCCCACAACTAGTTAGTGACAGAGCCGGGACTTGAGCCCAGTGACTCAGATCCCAGAGCTGAATCATTAACAATTCTATCTGACGGCCTCCTCCTAGACCATCCTGTCTCTAGATATCTGCAAGAAGTTGCAAGGTCCTCAGCGGAAAGGTTAGTTGGTCTCAAACGTATGCTTTGCCATTCATGTAATTCAGCTACTCTGAATATGTTAGTTTCTCTCTGGGTTTTGCTGCTTCTCTCACCACAAACCCATTTATTCTTTCTGTCTATAAATCTATCTGAATTTTGCCACTTGGCCTGTAGTCTCCTTTCTCATAACCTCCATGACCCTTCGTGCTTTGGTCCTATATCACGGCTTCTCTCTGTAAATCCTTTCAGTTTCAATCTTTGTTACTGACTCCCTGATTCTTTCAGAACTCCAACAAAAGTCCATTAAGCTCTTGGAAGCAGGTCATATTTAGGCACCATGCCAGGTTGTAATTTCTTGCTCACCTCATGAGTTACCTGTATTGGGTCTGGCTACCAATGGTGTGATCATCTGTGACCAAGGAAGCTAAGCCTTATGGCAGAAACAATGTTGTCTAAGGATTTTCAGAATTAAGGGCTTGACTGTAGCTGTTCACTTAGAAATGTTTATGGGCATTGCAGGAATCCCAATTATCTATGATAGGAATCCCAGGATTGTCTATGATGAGCCAGACAGCACACAAGACACTTAGACACATTGGATAATATAATTATGATGCTTAAAGGTAAGCAGTACCATTATTTCCATTCTACAGTGGCAGACTGAGTCTCTCAACTTGCCCAATGGTCCATGGTTAGCAAAGAGAAGAGCCAGTATTCAGACTCCCTTGACATTTATACTACACTAAACCAGAAGGTTCCTTTGCACATGTTTATTGTATTTAAAAATTTCTGCTTCCTTTTACCTGAAATAAATAGAACACTTGAAAGTCACCACTACTGTCAATATTAGAGACATGTAAAATGCTGTCATTTAGCCAGAAAGCTCCTTCGGAGTAACTATGTAATATTATACAACATGACAAGCTCTTATCCACGGTGGCAACATTAAAGCCCGGCGCATGTGGCTTGTGCGAAACCCCAAAGCCATTAGTTGAAATCCCAGGACCAGAAGGCTGAAGAACTCACCACTGAACCCAATACAGCCTCAGCCCTGGAGAGCAGAGGCCACTCTGAACGGTTAGGTTATTTTCATTTAAGACGAAATGTGTGCCAACATTCAGCTTTCTGTTCTGGAGCTAGCTGGGCACGTTATCTTCTCAGTGTGGATTGGATGAGGGAAGTGAGAAGCAAACAGCAAATTCTTGGCAGCCAAAGACAGGCAGGCTGGGAGAGAGGAAGGGAGAAAAGCTGTCAGGGGACTGTGGAGGAGTCATTTGACTCTTGTGATGTTTTTGCCATTTTTCTTCAGTCATCAGCCTGCTGTTTGCAGGCTTCATGTTTTCTTAATAAACAAAATGTGAGGGAGAATCATAAGAATGAAGAGGTCATCTAATTTTCTACCTTTATCCGGACGGTCAGTACTATAGCCAGGTTTTTAGCAGTTAAGATACTTCCAGGAACAGGAATGTCCAAATTAGAAAAAGAAACTCATTTAAATACCATACATGATTAAAAATAATTTATAACTCTACATAACTTGAAGACCCCGAGTTAGAATAGACTTAAAGTAAGGCTGGCTACATTTACTTCTCTATGTTTGCTTTCTGTAGTATTGGCTTAACCTAACAGTTGATTTTCTTTCTGTTTACAATATGGCAGCCAATAGGGTCCAGACTCCATGTTTTCTGGTTCCAGAATAGAGAATACTACTCTCAGGAGTTCTCCCAGAAAAGCAAAGGAGATTCTCTTCCAAAAGCCCCAGCCTAGATATTCTCTGGTCTCATTTTCTGACCTTGAGTCACATGTCCAGTCTCAATCCAATTACTATGGCCAAGTGAGTGGGTTTTGCTGATTAGCTTACGTTAATTGAGAATCACCCTTGAAGCTGAGAATGAAACAATTTCATTCAAACTGCAGGCTAACAGTAGGGAGAAGGGTACTTTTCCAGAAATCCTATGTACTGCTAGAGGAGGAAATATACTCAGGGTAGCCATAACAGATCCCAGGAGCCCCTTTTCAAATCTCAGATGGACCCTTGCGAGTCTTCTCATTGAACTTCTTTGCCCCTAGTCTTGTTCCTTTGGTCCATCTTTGGCACTGCCCCTGATGGCGATCAAATAAAATGTAAACAGCTCACGTGACATTCCAGATCCTTTATGAACCTTCTAGATTCTTTTCTAGCCACACCCCACAATGAATTGGGTGAAGTTCCCTAAACATTTTTCCAACTTTCTCCGGCTTGCTAACTGATTCTTCAAAGTTCAGCTCAACCATTTCCCACGAGGGGCCTTTCCTGACCTTACTAGCTTGGGTTAGTTTCTTCTACTCTGTGCTTTCAAGGCAAATCCGAGTTTACCCTCCATCACAGAAACATCCTACAGTACTGATTTGCTTATTTTTTCTTTCCCTCTTAAGAATGTGAGCTCGCCAGAGGAAAGATCCACAGCTCTGTATCCTTAGATCCTGGGACCTCACATGGTATACTGTAAGCACTGTCACTTAATGCATGTTTACTGAGGGCTTATTATTTGCTTTTATTTTATTTTATTTTATTTTTTTTTAAGATTTTATTTATTTATTTGAGAGAGAGAGAGAATGAGAGATAGAGAGCATGAGAGGGAAGAGGGTCAGAGGGAGAAGCAGACTCCCTGCCGAGCAGGGAGCCCGATGTGGGACTTGATCCCGGGACTCCAGGATCATGACCTGAGCCGAAGGCAGTCGCTTAACCAACTGAGCCACCCAGGCGCCCCTTATTATTTGCTTTTAAACTCTGCTAGGTGATGCCAGCAGGAAACAAATCCAACCCTGGTCCATACTGTCTTACAGCCCATTCATTGAAAGAATAAATAAAGAATAAGTAACAAAATGTGAGAAGGAGTATGAGGCATCTTTCAGCATCCAGGAGGTATATTGAAGAGAGCATGAAACTCATCTCCCTCTATGGGACCTCATTCTCTCTCTCTCTCTCTTTCTCACTCTCTGAACTACATTTTTATCACCTATAAAAAATAAAGAGCTCTTTGAGGCATCTGGCTGGCTCTTGATCTCAGGGTCATGAGTTCAAGCCCCACGTTGGGTGTAGAAATTACTTAAATAAATACACTTAAAAAATAAATAAACTAAGAAGCTCTCCAATGCTTAACATTTTTTTCTTAAAGTTAATTATATTTTTAACTACATTCTACCTAATCTTTCTTCCTTTGTTTTCCTAAAAAATAGGTTGTTTTCACCCTGAGGTATTTGTGGGAATACCTGGAGGAACAGCAACCATGTCAACTCCTATGAACATCTAGTTGCCTTTACTTTAAGCAGGTGAGTGTTCAACAGTGGAGAGCCCTTCCTTGGAATACTGGTTGATTTTTTGGGGTGATAATCAAGAATCATATTTAATACCAACTACTGATGCCAAGGCTGAAAAAAAGGATATTATATTAAGTGGAAATTTAGTGACTTTAGTACCAATCTAAATCTCGCCTTGCTCTTTTGCCAATGCTTTATTTCAACTTACTGCCAAATAAACTTGCACCTGATTTTTAACTAATATTTAATGTTGGAAAGCTCTAGGGACATAATTTGCACTAGTAGCAATGATACATTAACCTAATTAATTAAAAACTAGCTTATAATTAAGAAAACAAGCGAACAAAGGACATTTTTGTGATGCAGTGGCCTCAATTTATTGTCATCCTCCCCCCCCTTTTTATGCTCACTTGCTAATTCTCAGAATTCAATAATCTGTACTGGGTATCCCAGTCATTAGTATGAATTAGCAACACTCTATCGTAATTCACTGAAATTCACCAGAGACAGAGTTTTGATAAATGGGAAAGGTTTTCACAGAGATCAGTGGGGTGAAGCCAATTTATAGGAAAACCAGGTCCCTTTCCTTTTCCCTATCCTGCCTTCCCTGCCATCTTATAAAACAAAAAGAGAAAATAAATGAAATCCTTAAAAAAATCACTAAATCTGAAACTAGGTTTTAATAAACAACATTAATAAAGAGTTTGCATGATGAGAGTAAGGACTTCTAATCAATCCAGACAGATAAGATCACAGTCCTAATTGCATTGGCTGTTATTTCCTTTTCATTTACTTGTACCAAATGGAAAATAAAGTCTTGAGATGACTACAAATGGAAATTAAAATAATGGTTTTCAGTGATAATTTGATAGGAAGTAATTGGCCACCTGAAGAGAAAAACCCTCATCGTGGAAATAATTACAAATAATTGGTTACTACAAGATTGGACTATATTTGATACAATCAGTACAATAAATACTCTTAACTAAAGATGCCAACATGGAGGTTGGGGGGGTGGTGTTAGCAACCATGTAAATTGGAGACAATAAAACACTTTGTAGACTGACTAGTCTCTGTCCACCTTTGGCCCATGGATATGATTTATTTGGCCAACAAAATTATTTGAACTGTATTTTAATTAGCTACCAATACTTAAAGATGGAGATTATTACCCCAAAAAAATCAAGATTTATAGATTTTCTTTTGAAAGAAAAATTGAAATATCAGACAACAATGGGCTCTTATTGCCACAATTGCAGCAATTCTGTGTGACTAGAATAGATCCTGGAGCTACCCAGAGACCCATCAGATCCACCTCATGCGGATAGAAGCCCACCTAGCCCTTGGAGATGCTTGAGTTTGTGACTCCAGATCTAAATAACATCCTGCATTTACACAAAACTTCTCAGTTTTATAGTATGTTCACTTTTCTTGATCCATACAATAACTTATGGAATACAGTTTATAGAAAAATAAACTGAGGCTTTGTTTAAGAGGCTCACCCAAGGACACAGTCAGAAGTTGAAGAAGCCAGGATATGAATCCAAGTCTTCTGGCTCTTCTGATATTTCTACTGAGCCCTGCTAACTCTTGTCCAAGATCAATTATTAAACTCTTCATTGGAGTAATGAATCCACTCAGATGAAGTAAACACCCTCTATTTGAAGCCTAAAGTGCTAGCATTGATATCTTAGATGAAACAATTTGTTTTATGTGAGAAATACTAAATGGCTGAGAAATAGGATATGGTTTCAAAATCCGCCCCCTAGAAAAATTTCTAGAAAGTTTCTTGGAATCATTTGTTTAGATAGAAAAATAGACAATTTCAAATTTCCACACCTAAAATTGAGCCTATGTGTTTTTTCACATGGTAGAATATATATCTGTTTCTCACGAGGTACTTGATTTTTTCCAACTTAACGACATTTTACTTTGATCTGTTTGTGTTGAACCATTTACTTGTAGGTAGGTTTTTGGGGAATTTTTTCAGGGTCTGGTGGTACCACATGTGCAAGGATACCTGGGCATTAGTTGTGCTATCCTTAAATAAAAAAAAAAATCCTTAATAGGATTTTTTTCCTGATTCAACTTCATGATTCAGAAATAACATCTCGACAATAATTTCTTTATCTTTTTATTCATTTTAAGACCAGGCTGAATAAACACCTCCATAGCAAAATGGATATGAATAAATAATTTTTAAGAGAATATAGGTAAATTGCCAATAAGCATATGGGAAAAATAATTCAACCTTATAGGTAGAAAGAAATACAAATTTATAATATGAAATTTCAACCAAATAACAATGATATATTATTAATTTCCTACTAAATAGGCAGAGAATTTTAAAATTATCATACCCATTGTGTCCAAAATTTTGGAGAAACTGGTATCTTTATGCATCATTGGTATGAAACTAATTTGTCTGGAAGGGAAATAGTACTTGTATCAAAAGCCTTTAAAATGTAGAAATAGTTTAAACTGGTGATAAAATAACATAATTTAGAATTCATCATTTGGAAGTCATTAAGGTTGAACACAAATACGTATTTATTGGGATGGCAATCCTCACATTGTATTGTATTAAGATAAAATAATAATTGGAAACAAATTAAATTCTTAAATATAGTGTATCAGATCAATTATCAAATATCCATACACTTGAATTGCCATGCAGTCAGTGATATTGTAGGAAAATATTTAATGATACAAAAATATGTTCCAGGTGTAAGTAAAAAAAAAAATTCTGAAGATGTAGAACATATGATCCCATTTCTGTGTCCACACAAATACCTAAAATTAGAAATGGATGGTAGGCTGCACTCGAAGATGTCAACCATGCTTATCTGGGTGATGGTAATATGGATGATGTGTGTGTGTCTGTGTATGTTTACTTTTTTTTTCAAAATTTGTTTCAAAAATGTATATAACATATAATTAATAAAAATAGAATTGAGCATTTTAAAAACTACCTGAATATTATTGTTTCTTGGTAAATTCAATAAATCCCACTTTGAAAGGCACAATCCTATATTATGTTGATTCAGAATTATCAGGGATTATTCAAAGGCAAGCTTCCATCACACCTTGCTTGGACCACCATAGTATATTCCTAACTGGCCATGTCATTCCACTGCTTAAAACTCTTCAATGACTTTCCAGTGCATTCAAAATAAAATCCAAATTGTTTACATGATTCTATTAGACCTGGTCCCTTGTCTGACTCTTTCATCTTATGTCACACCACCTTCCTTCCCTCCAATCACAATCACATTGTTTCTCCAACAAACTAAAAATCTTTGTGCCTTAGGGACATTGCACCTGTTGTTCCTCCCTGGAATGTTTCCCCCTCTCTCTCCCTACCCCAGGTTCTTTGCATGACTGGCTCTTTCTCACTTTCCACATCTCAGCTCAACTGTTACTTCCTGAACAAGGAGTAGTCATCTTCCAAAAAAAACCCTCTGTGGAATTAACCTGTCTTTCTAGCCGTTAGAGATCTTTTCACTATATCAAATTTTCTTGCTTTAGTTATTGTTTCATAGTTATTTAATACTGATTATTTCTCTAATAGTGGTTTCTTTCCCTCAAAGTGTAAGCAGAGACCTGCTTGGTTCATTCACTATTATACTCCCTAGCAAAAGAAATGTGCTTTGTATGTGGAAGGTGTTGAATAACAACAAGAAAAGTTTGCCTCTGGGGATAGGAGAGTTTCTGTGAAGCGACACATCCGTATCCTTGGAAAGAACAGGAACTGAAGGGTGGCTCCAGATCCAAGGTAAGGACCTCAAGAGCTGGAGTTGGGGACATCTGCCCTTTGCCCAGGGGACAGTGTTGTCACTCATTCCCCTCTTCTCAGTTCATCTCTATACTGACATCAATGATTTATGCAACTTTATGCAGCTTGGGTTTCTGACCCTCTACTAGTTCTGTATATTTTCCTTCCTTCAAAGTTTCTGCTGACTCATTTCTCACAATTTTGATTTGCATATAATTCCTCACAGTTAGAGATTGCTATAAAGGCAAATGGCCATATCATTATTTTGCTGCTTATTTCATGTATTTTAAAATACCTTTATTGACACCAGTATTAATTCTAGTATTTTAATAAAAATTGAAATGTGATTGCTATCAGCTTCTACATGAGTATAACCAACATGAATATAATGCAAGCCACATATATAATTTTACACTTTCTAGTGGCCATATTTTTAAAAAGTAGAGGAAAACATGTGAAATTAATATCAATACTATATTTTATTTAAACAAATATTCCACAATATTTTTCAGCAGGCAATCAGCATAAAGATATTGAGGTATCTTTCATTCTTTTATTTGTACAAAGTTCTTGAAATCCAGTATAACTTTACACTGATGGCAGATCTTGCTTTCAATTAACCACATTTCAAGTGCTCAATAGCCATATATGGTTGGAGGCTACTGCATTGAGCAATGATGCTTCTACTTTGTATCAGATTCTGTTCCACCTGAGGGAAGACTAAGGTTATTCTGGCCTTTTGGCTAGAGTATCCCCAGGGAAGGTGATTGAGAAATATGGCCATCATTAAGATAAATAACAATGTTCATAGTGTTGAAAGAATGGCAGTGATGAGATCCTAAGAAATGGATTTGGTCTGACGAAGATAAAGGAGGAAAAAAAGAGGGAACCAATCATCGGGAGCAGAGAGATGGATAAGCTTTAGGGAAATAGCTAGAAAGTGGGCCTGAGAGAGGTTCTCCACCTTTTCCTGTCTTCTTTCTCTCCATCCCTTTAGCTCACCCTCCTACTATTTTCCTTAAGGCACCTGCTACCATTCTAAGCCAACCCTATCAGGGCCTCCAGAATTTACTATGAAACCAAATAGATCCTGGTATGTATGAAAATTATTAATAAACATGAAGAAAGATGTTTACCTCAGAAAGAAGAATGAAAAAAACATTAACAGTATGACTGGGAAGAATTTTAAACAAGGGAGGAATATAGCTAGAACACTTTCAGAGTACCACTTGTTTCCATTAACTTCTTTGTGTACCCCTCAAGTTTTAAATGATTCAGATTTCAGATTTTTTTTTAAATGGTGAAACAATGATATCATAGAAGAAAAAGACAAGTGTTTTAGTATTTAAAAGTATCATGATGCATTCAAATGTGGGCTAGTAAAACTGACATTACCACCACTAATCTCAGCTGGCCTCTTGTCTCAACTCATTCCCATTGCTCAATGACAAATTCTCTCTGCACTTTTTCATTCAAATTCCTTAATGAAAAAAAAAAAAACCTTACTGTCCCACTTTTTGCATTTGGCCAAATCCTTACTTGCTGGCCTATTTCTGGATGAACAATTCTTGAGTCAAGTCAACAGTAGTTCAACCAGCTGTGGTCAAGAGAGACAATGTGACCCCCATAGAGCTGTGGACAAGTAAGCATAGTAAATGATATATTTTTTGGCATATTTGTGCACAGGGCAATTTGAGTGGTCAACTGCTTAGCTTTCTTCAAGGCAATACGGATTAGTAGATGACACCATGGGCTGGGGTGGGAGGGAGGAGGGAGAGTTAGACTTCCTAGGCCCAAATATTGATACCACTGAGAACCAGCTGAATGTACTTAGACAACTTACATGATGTCTCTGCAAATCTCCCATCTATATCACAGAAATACTAATAGTATCTATCTCTTGGTTGTTATGAGGACTGAGAAAATATATGAAAGTTATTTGAATAGACCCTAGCCTGTAGGCTAGTGCTATATAGTATTACTTTTTCTTCTTTCATTTATGCAGAGTTAACCATATAACCTTGGCACACTGTGCTCTTGTTAATCTTCCCAATAGCTATAACAATGGGTATTGTGATCACCATACAACCTACAAGGCAACCATGGGCTAAGGAAGTTTAAGTAATCTGCTTAAAACCACACAGTAAGTGGCAGGGGGTGGGAGCTGAAATGAAGGCTGACTAATTTCAAAGGACATTTCCTCTGTTTTACTAGAACCATCACTCTCCCAAGAGAGCATATATAGTACAAGAGCTGAATGTCAAGAGTCATCATAATTTAGGGAATTTTATTTCAATGATATGTGGTTGATTATCCCAGAAAATGTCCTCAGCATCTTACTTGGTTTCCATGAGGCCCCAATTCTAGCCCCATGTTCTATTCATTTATGTGCTTAGGCTGCCAAAGTGCACGACCTATCACTGATGCTCCTGTACAGTTGGGTCCCACTGCCATCAAGCAATCACTGATGTGTTGAAAAGGTGTGTTCTGGTTTGCTTTGCAGAGAATGAACTGATGCCTCTTTGAGCCAAGATTGGGCACACTGCTCGAATAACATAGCTGTGGAACCCAGTCAAAAGGACCAAGCTCTCAACCCAGGGACCAGAGTGATAGAAGAGCCGGCAGTGTTCCAGCCGTTCTCTGCCTGCATTGTAGTCTTGAAATGGTTTTCATGACTGTGCACCTTGACCAAAAGCCTCCTGGATTTGCAAAGTATTTTCTGTCATGCTTTGGATTTTTAAAAGGAGAGCCAAGCTTTGAACTGTACCCCCAAAGATAGACTTTGCTTTTGGAGCTTTGAGAAAGAAAACACACACCTGTGTAGAAAAGTGTGAATGTATCACATTTAAGGGTAGAGCCATTACAAACGTTGGTGCTGTTAAATTCTGGAAATCAGGACTTGGAAGGGAATGCCTCCTCTGCTGATTGCACTGTAACTGGTGCAGCTATAATAGGCTCCAGACACTACTAGAATAGCAGATATCTGTGTGTGACTACAGAGGAATATATAAGAAAGAAAAAGACAGATGGTGTACTTAGGTGCACTTCAGTCTGATTGCATGAGTTGATAATGAATGTTTAAATATGGCACTCCCATAAAATCAGATACCTGTAGACAATACTGGAATAACTACAGACTTGCTAGGGGGAAAGAAAAATGAAGTTGTGGATTCTAATTTTTGTTTTTGTCATTATTATGATTGTCTATTTATTTGTATGGGAATTTTCATAACTTTCTCTCAGCCTAATCATAAACAAAAAACACAATCAGTAGCATAGAAAAAAAGATTCTTAGAAATAAGAAGAAACTTAGAAAATGATTTCTGAGCTGTGGAAGCTCATGGCCAGATATGTCAGATGGCAAAGGTCAAACAACTCAGTGACAGAGTAAGGATTAAAAGCCATGTCCCATATGTCCCTGCCATTCACTGTTCCCTCACAAAACACCGTGTTTCTCTCCAGGAAGATTATATTAAAACCTTGTAAACCAAGCAAGAATCATAAACAAACCACAACCAACATTGTTCAAAAGGGGATAGTCATCTACCCCTATGAACTGCTTTGCTTTACATACTTTATTGGCCCCAAACCAGATTAAGTAGGATTTTTGAAAACCTTAATAAAAGTTGGATTTTATAGTTTGCAAATATGCACCCAATTTTCCTAAGAGGCCCCAATTTTAACACTATTCCTGCGTTTGCTGTCCAAACAGTTCTTCAGTGAGATTATTAAAATTACAAAGAATAAAAAGGCCAAAATTTTGTTTAGGTCTGACACCAAAAGGTGACTCTGGCACCAGGCGGACCAAAAGAAGGGTGCACACTTCACTTGTGCATAGGGATGGCAAGGGTACTGAGGGAGCTAATCCTAATCTGAAATGCATGCTCCGAGTAGAAAGTAGACATCGATCAGAAGCTGTAAATAAATTGGACCTGGCACCTTAAGTGCCTTAAATGTTTGAAGTTAAACCTTAAATCGCATCCTTATTCTTAAAGGAAGCGGGTGAGCCTCCCATCAAAGAGACTGGTGGCATAATCAAGATGAGTAATGCTGCCAGATTTTGCAAGGACTTCACGATCTGAGTAGGAAAGGCAGTCCCTGGCCCTGGGAGCACTAAAAGTCCACATGTCACTTATCATGAACGGGAATCTGGGTGGTGAAAGACACACATACTTTAAAATCAGACCGTGCTGACATATATTGGAAACTTTTTGCATAGTGGTGAGAATGCTTTCCAATCACTCTCTCAAAACCGATCCACATTGGGCTGTTGAAGATTTTGAAAATTGCTCAACAAAGAGCAAGGAAAAGGACAGCTGCCCATACAACTTAAAATTAGTTACAATTCTTAATTTTTACATCATATAGCTGTATAAACATAACTATAAAATTACTTATAATTCCCACATGAACAGGGACATTTAGTAAACAAATATTATACAAATGTCAGCTCTCTAGCTTCCAAAGGGTTTCTTTTTTTCAACCCATCAAAATGGCAAGATGACTATTAGTTACAATTTGTGAGGTTGAGGTGAACACTGTAATACTTGTACACATTCATACCAGACTGCAGGAGAGGAAGCGATGCCACCAGCAAAAAAGAAGTTTTGAAAAATTCTGGTGATCAGAAAGCATGTGGAACCAGAATGATGGAAATTTGAACAGAGAGGGGCGCCTCTGAGTGGCTCAGTTGGTTAAGCTTCTAACTCTTGGTTTCGGCTCAGGTCATGACCTCAGGGTCATGAGATTGAGCCTTGGGCTCCAGGCTCAGTGTAGAGTCTGCTTGAGATTCTTTCTCCCTCCCTCACCCTTTCCCTCTTCTCCTCCTCTTTCTCTCTCTCTCTCAAATAAATAAATAAGTAAAATCTTAAAAAAAAATTAGAATGGAGAAAATCCCAACTATGGAAGTAAAAGCAATTCTTGCCATTGTGGACCAGGAGGAAGCTCAGCTCAGGAGTAAGGTGCAGAGAGAGTAGCCAGTGGGACAATTATGTCAGTGGAGAGAGTGAAGGCTTGACTATGGAGGAGTTGGTCCAGTTATGTTCCTCCTATGATATACTATAATGGCGGTCCCTTGCAGCAAATGACTCACCTAAAAGTAAGAGGTGTTCTTGATGAGGGTTTCTAGCTATGTGTCAGGCAGAGCTGGTACACCAATCAGAGTATGTTATGATTTCAGACCTTCATAATGAATAATAATAATAATAATAATGATAATAAAGGAAAAAAGAAAGGTAGGTCCACCCAGTACTGAAAGTGTGAAGGCATTGATAAAGTTCTAATGCAGAGTAAAGTGCTCCTTCTGGCAGTTATTGGGGAGGAGGCAGATCAACCCACTAACTATAAGGGAAGAAAGACAGCTTGCCCATAAATCCAGCCCACTGAGTATAGCACCCAGCCAGTCCTATCATTCAGGGGAGAGAAGAAAAGAGAGAAATTATAAAGAAACTCACTTTAAATGAGGAACTTCACATAAGCTACTAAGAAAAAAATGTTTAAAAAATATAATTTTAAAGGTGAGTTGAAAGGAATGATTTTTCTGGAATGTATAAATGACCAAACTGATTCAAAAGGAGGGAAATAATCTTAACAGACTGAAAATTGTAGACAAAAATTTAAAAGAATCAAGATCTCATCCTAACTCCCCACCAAAGGCGATAAACCAAGACAGATATACAGGTGAGAGTCATCAATATGTTACAAGCAAATAAATCCCTTATTTCTGTAAAAACAATCACAGATCTTAGGATATAATGCAGAGCTTCTCAACTCATTCTGTAAAGCTAAGATAATCCTTATACCAACACTGGAAAAAGATGGATTTTTTAAAAAAGATAAAAGATAACTAATGTCTAATCACACCTATATAGACAGAAATTCTAAATTAAAATTTAGCAAACTAGATTCAATAACTTATTAAAGGGCTATTTCATGATTCAGTATAATGCGACCAAAATTATTTTAATTTTATTTTTTTAATGCTTTATTTATTCATGAGAGTCAGGGAGAGAGAGAGGCAGAGGCAGAGGGAGAAGCAGGCTCCCCTCCTAGCAGGGAGCCCGATGTGGGACTCGATCCCAGGACCCTGGGATCATGACCTGAGCTGAAGGCAGACGCTTAACCATCTGAGCCACCCAGGTGTCCCCAAAATTATTTTAAAAGGAAATGTCCATTATATGTTAAGTTATAATTGGTCTATCCTTGTGAGCTGTATAAATATAATACTATTTTCTACATTTGCCATGATGTAAAGAAGTTTGGGACACCTCAGTTTAACCCAAAATGCTTGATGCATAATCATAAGTAAAGCACAATTTCATTTATGTTAGAAAATGTGTATGTGCCATGTGAATGTGTGTGTGTGTGTGTGTTTAAAAATAGATAAAATATCTGGAAGAATAACACTGGTATAATAAAAATGGTTACTCTGAGGGAATCATTTGATTTTTACTAAATGTTATGTCTCCTGCACATAGCAAATTCATTATCACATAGAAGTTTCTTTGTTAAATGATTTAAATAAATTTAGTTGGAGTAAACCACAACTTTTACTTTTTATTATAAATATCTATAGTTTGAATATTTCTAAGTGAACATATATTTAATTGTATTAAAATGACATATTAAGGCTATAAATGTACATACACATACATACACACATGTAAGAATATAGCTCTTATTTCCTAATGGTCATTCATTAACAAATATTGTTGAGAAAGTATTATGTGCCAGGCATTGCAGCAGATGCTCAGTATCACTCAGTGAACAAAACCAACAAAATAGATTTCAAATTTAGCTATATATATATAGTTGATAATTATGATTACTTAATCTTTTATTAATCCATCAAACTGATTGATTCCTTAATCTATGTCAGATAGTTTGTTAAGAGAAATGTATTGAATCTTATAAAAATAAAAGTTCTCCTAATTATATTTTCCTATATGTATATGAGGGAAATTCACAAAAATCAGCTAGGAAAGTGAGTATTCATTGTTTTTCATAACTGGGCAAATTCACTGGCATATATATTAGGATTTTTGTTAAAAAAAAACCAACATGAGTCAATTCTAAAAAGGATGATAAACTGTTTATTATCTATATAAATAAGAAAAGTGCAAAACTATCTAACAAAGGAGAAATGGATTGAAGAACATTGAGTTTGGAATCAGATTGACCTGATTGCAAATGCTGTATTGTATGTAAGTGTACTTCCAGAGTGCAGGATTTAATGCACCACAAAGGGTATAGAAGGCTGTGCCAACATGCCACTAGGAGGGCTCGTAGAAGCTTGGAGAATGTTATGATGCACATTAAGTGAAGTAGAAGTAACTATAACTCTCATGCACACCATGGAAGAAGAGCTCAAAAAGCTCCAAGAAGTGGGCATGTTAGAGCAGAGATGAGCCTGAAAAACCCACTAGGTAATTATCCGCCATGGTACAGCCCAGAAACACTTTGTTTAACAAATTGATAAAGGGTTTACTGGAGAGAAGGATATCAGCATGAGAAGAACCTCAGTGATGGTTTTCCTCTGAGGACTAGTCTTGGTATTTGGAGATATTACACAACTGGCTTCTTATAGCATTGAGAATGGTAGGGTCTCAAAACACAAAAAACAAAAAACAAAAAAAAAGAAGAAGAAGAAGAAGAAGAAGCCAGATGGCAGTGCTTAACTCTCAGAAGCCAAGGGGGTGTAATTATCATAATGAACAGCAGGGTTGGCGTCCCAACCTGGAGGGCCTGACGTATAGAAAGCTATGAATATTGTAAATAGAACAATAGCCAGAAGCCTAGTCCATGATCTTTATTAACAAAAGAAATTAAGATCAGATGATCAGGAGATTGAGAGTAGCCACCCAATAAAAGTCATGATCTCTTGCACAGCTTCTAGATAGAAGCGAATTTTCACCTCTGGAATCTAGTAACTGAAGATGAGGCTCGATCTTCAGGAGAAAAGAACCTAGAAAATATGGCAAGTATAAAATTTCCCCAATACTTCCCCTAGGGGCCTTCAGCCATTTACAACAAGGGGAGGGGAATATCCAAATATTTCAAGAATAGAGGATCCAAGTTAACATTGAAACCTGGGATTCCAGGTTTCACAACTTACCTGGTGAAGTTGAAGCCCACAACAGCCAAAGAATAAATGGCATTTTGGCCCAGGCCTGGCTCACAGTGTGTCCAGTGGATCCAAGACCCACCCAGTGGCCATGATCCAGTCCCTGAATGTTTAACTGGAATTGACATACTCAGTTATTATGTTCCATATTGGCTCCTTAGCTTGTGGAATAAGAGCTACTGTAGTAAAGATGGCCAAGTAAAGCTTCTGAAACTGAACCTCTCTCTCTCGACAAAATAGCTACTGAAAAAAAATTAGGAAAATGGCAGAAATGGGTGCCACGTAAAGACCTAGAGAATACAGAGTAGTGGATCTTATCATATCTTCATTTAACTTACCAGTCTATACCTTACAAAAGTCAGATGAATTCTGAAACATAATGGTAGGTTACTGCCAGTTTAGTTGAGTAACAGTACCAGATGTGGTATATTTGTTAGAAAAGATTAAAATAGTATTGAGTAGGGGCACCTGGCTGGCTCAGTTGGAGGAGGATGTGACTCTTGATATCGGAATCATGAGTTTGAGGCCCACACTAAGTGTAGAGATTACTTAAATAAATAAATAAAAATAAAACACCCTCAAGTACATGGCATTCAGCCATTGATCTGGTAATGATTTTTATCTTTTTCCCTCTCTTCCCTATCAAAAATAAAAAACACTCACCTAAAGGTGATAATGATATACATTTGTAGCCTCGACCCGGAGCTATGTGAAAACTCTCCTATGTTCTGTCAAAATATAGACTGGAGAAAACTGGACTGTCTTGACATACCTCAGAATATCACACTTGTCCATTCTATAATGACATCATGCTATTTGGATTGAATGAGCAAGATGTGCAAGGATAATAGAGGCCTTAGTATGACTCATGCACTCGAGAAAAGAGGAGAGAATATGATAAAGATTCAGGGGACCAATATATCAATGAACATTTCAGGATTCCAGTGGTCTGGGACATGGTGCAACATAACTTCCAAACTAAAAGAGACAGATGATTATATTTCCTACCTGTGATGAAAGAAGCAGGTATCTTTAGCTTCTGGAGACAGCCAATACCACACATGGGAACATTGCTTAAATCCATCTCCTGGATGACCCAAAAGGCAGACATATTTGAGTGGGGCCCAGAGCAAAAAAGTCTTCTATAAGAGGTTCAGGCTCCATGCAAGTGGTCCTGCCATCTGGATCCTATGACCTGGCCGACTCTATAACGTAAATGGTATTAGTGCTGATAAAAGACACTATGTGGAGTTGATGTTAAGGTTTAGGGATGAGGATTTGGCTCATTCCACCTAGTAAAACACCCAGACAAGCCAAAGGTGCTCCCCAAGATAGAGAAAAATTTAGATTGGGTAGCAGAGGAAAGAAATTATGATGTATTGCAGTAGGAAATAAATGACGATGTACTTCAGAGTTGCTTAAGAGCTTAAAAACCCTAATTATTTTGGACAAGTAAGAAACTTTCAGAATTTTAGTTTACTTACCTGAAAAACTGTATTGATTTTGAAACACAGTGCTAGTGGAAACAGCACAATTTAGAGTTATAAAAGTCAGACAGAATCCTACATCCATGAGGATTCAAGTTAACTAAATTGTTATGTTGTGTATCCCCACTATATAGCACATTATTCCATTTAAGCCTCTATAAATACTTGGCATAGATACGATGATCCCAAATAAGCAAATGTGGAATCCAAAGTTTTGGGAAGTTAAGTAAGTAGACAAAGTCATAGAGTTGATACCATTTGAATGGCTGATTGTTCATATTGTTCAACTTCCTTTCCTGCTGAGAATCCATTCTTGATGATTGGAGAATAAATCCTAGTCATCAATTTCCCATGTATATGTTTGACGTCGTATTTTTCAAGCTCCACTAAATGCTTTCAAAATCACAGAAAAATAAGGACGCCTAGGTGGCTCAGTCAGTTAGGCTCAGGTCCTGATCCCAGGATCCTGGGATCGAGCCCTGCATTGGGCTCCTTGCTGGGCAGGGAGCCGCTTCTCCCTCTGCCTGCCGCTCCCCCTGCTTGTTCTTTCTCTCTCTGACAAACAAATAAAATCTTTTAAAAAGTCACAGAAAAATAATTGCTATATATTCATTTCTTTATTAACCAATACACATAGGCTCTGCTTCCTGATTTGTCTGGTTCTTGGTAATTATGTGAGAGGGGGTTACTTTAAACAACAATGATAGTAGCAACAATAGTAACAATAACAACAAATGTGTTGAATGCATTTTGTGTGCATGCTACTGTTCTAAGGAATTTTCATGTATAATTCATTTATTCTTCAAAATAGTTATCAGAAGAAGGTACAAATAGCATACCTACTTAATATTTGGAAAAATTGAAAACAGCTTTAAAAACCTGATTTGAATTCATACATCTAGAAAGTGGCAGAAATGGGTTTTGAGCTACTATCCAGCAGCTTTGACCATACTCATAAACACATGCTATATAGCAGAAATGACTGCCAAATTGGGTAAAACCTAACTCTGTGAAATTCTGAATAAACTCTCAGTTCTCTTTAAGTTTACTTTCTCTGCTCTTCAAATGGCACTGCTGGCTTAGAGTGGTGGGATCAGCATTATGTAGAAGAAAGGGCAAGAAATTTGTACCTTATTCCCAGTTTTGCTATTAATGGCTGTGGAACCATAATCAAGTCATTTAATCTTATGTGACCAAATTTTCTCCTGTGTAAATAGCTATTAGTATTACTACCTCTCCAGACTGTTTTAATGATTAAATGGGCTAATGTTTGTAAAGCACCTGTACAGTGTCCCCCCATTCCTTACAACAAACAAACAAAAAGCAAGCAAACAAAAAACACGAGTGATTTCTAGGGTTGTTGGAGTAACAGACCCTATGTCTGTGGGGTCATGAAAAGTTAACTTTAAATGATCAGACATCGATTGAGATTTTGGTCCTTAATGACATTTTAAACATCTCTGGGGCAGTCATAGTAGTCAGAAATATGCATAAAGATTTAGATGTGGAAAGGGATTACACTGTCTGCTTTTTATAGCCTTGTAGCTTTCCCAGAATACCTCTTTTCTTTTTAAGTCTATAGTGAATTAAACACCAGATCTTTTTTTTTTTTTCATTCATTTCTTCTTCTCATATCAGCACCATGATTTTTCTTTGGAGAAACATCAATCAGCTCCTCTTGGCACATGGAATTTTTAGGAGGGAGGGCTAATTTTGCTTTGAGCTCCAAGGGTGGCAGTTTGAGTGGGGCATCAGAGGTGACCCATGTCTGATCAGTGGGAGAATCACAGGCCTGTGGCCATGGTGATTGGTCATATCACCATGGACATATGAACTAAGCCAGGCCAGTCTGAGTCAAGAAAACTCATCCTGGACTTCTTTCCAAACCACTAGGAAAGAAACATACTTTTTCTACTGAGGTTCCTGAAAGGATAGGATATTAATATAACCTTGGAGCTGCTGACAGCCATCTTGCTATCATGAGTGAAGACTGCCTGACAGTGGAACCAATCCAGACGAAAACATAGTTAAGAGATGGCTGAAGATTGAGTCCTAAGGATACCATTGATTTCCTGTGAATCCATCTGTTTCTGAAGCCAGAATATGACCAAAATTCTCAGTAACAGGGCCAACACATTATCATTTTTCCTTTAAACTAGTAAAATTGGTACTATATCACTTGCCACTAAACAATACAAAGATAGTTATTCTCTTGAATTCCAAGTGTTGGAACTGCCAAGCACATTTAAAATGCTCAGCACCAGTGGCAGCAAATATTCCAAGCTTTTTAGACTGCTCAGCTATACTCTCCATGCCTGTTTCAGTTGAGTACTTGCTCTCAAGATCTAACCAGTGAGCAGCTTTGCCCAACTTCTGGTCTTGCCTCTCTGTCTTTCCCTTAAGAATCTGAATATAGCATTTGAGCTCTTTATAACAGAATGGCAAGATTGTTTTGCATAAACACACATGACTTCCTCCAACTCATTCCCAAATGAGTCCTCTCCATCAGTGCATAGAGATGCCCATGGCATATGGCTCCAACTACACTATTACATTCACTCCCTACAGAGAATCTCTGGGTCAGCTCCGGGAGACAGTAATTACTCCTTGCATGGAAGTAGCTGTTTATCACTCAGGGGCTTTTGTAATTGATGTTTCTTACACCAGTGTTTCTTTCTTTTTAGAGATGCCTCAGAGAACTGCAGACTAACTTCTTTAGGTAACATTTGCTTTTTTTTGTGGTTTATTTATTTAGTTTCTTAAGCAAATATCATCTTATGATGAATTTAGTCCATTATCACAAAGACCCTGAATTCATGTCAGACTCATTGCCTTGATAATGATAGATAACCTCTTGAAAAGTGTCACTGGATATTTTGGAAAAAGGAACCATATTTAATTATTTAAAATTATAACATTATCTCCTGAAAGTGCAAGTAGCTCTTTAGCATGAATATCAAAAAATTCATATTGTAGGCAAAGTACTTACTTTCTTTGGCTTTGAAGACTCACCCTTTCATTTTTTTTTTAGGCAAAATACCATGTTGCTTCAAAATATTAACACAAGAAAATATCATTTGTTCCCACGGCTTTAGAATAATTCATTTAGCATTCCACAGACTGGAGGCTCATAATAACCGTGCAAGCTGAAATTACCAGGGCAGCTTCTTAGTTGGCCTAATATGAGTGTAAAAGAGGAAGTTTTAAGCATGTGCCCATCTGATAGAGGACCTTATTTGAAGAACATTATAGCTAACTTGGAGAGAGCATAGGGCAACAGAAATGATAAATGGAATGGAAGGGATTACTGAACATATGAGAAGAGATTAAGAAAAATGGGGTTGTTTAGTCTTAAAAGAAGATGAGTCTGAGGTGAATTGATTGAGGAATTTGAGCTAGCTAAGGGCCACAATGCAATTAAGTTTGATCCACTGAAGGTGTACCTTTAAGCAGAAACGTATGAAAGGCGAATTAAAGGGTGCTTATTTTACAGAAAGTGTGGTGATACGCAAAGAAAGGACTTGTAAGTACTAAACTAAAATAAAATTGTATTATCATACTCAAGAAAATATTTGTACTGGCTAATTGAAGACTCATATAAGCAAAGGAGAAAGACAATGGGGATAAGCGTACAAACACATGGCATGTTTTTTAGAAGCAAAAACACTTCTATTTATTATTTTCCACTTATATTATAATGGAATTAAGATATTTGGGTTGAATTCTTATTTATTCACATACTCTCTACTTGACCCTGAGCCTTGGTTTCCTCATTTATTAAAGAGGCAACAAAGTGAATATTTGCATTTTTTTTTTAAGATTTATTTATTTATTTATTTGAGAGACAGAGAGAGCACGAAGTGTGGGAAGGGGCAGATGGAGAAGCAGGCTCCCCACCGAGGGGGAAGCCTGATGAAGGCCTCGATCCCAGGACCCTGAGATCATGACCTGAGCTGAAGGCAGACGCTTAACCAACTGAGCCACCCAGGCGCCCTGCACTGTTTTATTAGATATAAAATAACTAAATAAAATGTGTAACTCTACCATTTAGAGTATAAAATATTTGTTATATATGTAAATGTTATATTTACCAAAACCTTTTCCCAATGTAAATGTGACCAAACACAGTTATGAGAAAAAATATACCATGTAGAAAGCACTTTGTAAAGAATTCAAATAATTTACTAATTCTCTCTATTTTGTTCCAAAACAGCATGGGCTAGCAACCAAAAGTACATAAAATAAACTAAAATATTCAAAGTAGGTGTGATGGGGGAAAAGTCAGGAACATAAAATGTATTGAGGAAAAAAGGCTAACATGTGAGGTTAATATGGATAGACTGCAAACTTTTTTCTAAGTTTTCTCTAACCAAATGGAAAAACCAAAACCAAAACCTGAGAGTTATATAACATAGTAAATTCAGAATAAAAACAGACAAACCAATATGGCAAAGAACAATTGCTCTTGACATTATGGCCAAATGAGTATGTTTTATGGGTGCTGTTCTAGAGAGTGAATACTACTATCATAATGAACAAGTTCCTTGACAACGTGCCTAAAAATATGCACACAATAATTTTCATGGGACTATTTATTTTAGTGCTCATCATTGTAAATATTTGGCATAAAACCAAAACTTAATGCAACAAATGCAGTTCTAAGTATTGTATAAATTGGTTAAAATACCCAGTTGTTTTTGAACTTGAATAATACATCCTATTCATTCATTTAATCAGTCATTCTACCAATTCACATTGAGTGTCTACCATTTTCCAAGATTTAATTAAATCTCTAATACATATAGAAATAAAATGTAGTCCTAGTCCTTTATCACTTCTGCTTCTGAATTTAATGGAATATCTGGTATAGAGCTAAACTTCTTGACAGACCAACGATAAAATCTGAATTAAAAAACACAGAAAAAAACAATTATTTGAAGGTAATAGAGAACAACCAAGGCAGGGAGATATTTCTAAGAGTCTGAAAAACTAAATCAAAATTAAGCAATTTTATAGCACTTGGAAGACAAAAATGAAATTCGGGGCTCTAAAGGATGAGAAGCCTAGGTAAACAGTCCAAGCTTTCTTGAGAGCCTGGAAGAGCTATACCCTGGGAGAGCTATACCCTGGGCCAATACTAATAAACAGGCCTTGACTGACTAAGGTGACATGATCATATTCAAGCTTCTGTCCAGAAGAACAATAAATTCTATGAATTTATTCATCATCAAAACCTTTAAAATTGTTGTTATGCAATATATAGAATTCAATTAAATAAGTGCTATAAAACAAGCAAATGCCCCAAAACAGAAGAATAAACACAAAACATAGAAAAAAGACCTTGGTTAAAACAGCTATTAGAGTTATCCAACAGAAACTTCATGATAACTAAGATTAATGTGTTAAAAATAAAAGATGAAAAATATTGAAATTAAACTCAATATATGAAAGAAATCAAATGGAAATTTTGTGCTAAATAAGAAGTTAGCAGATATTAAGAGATTAATAGATTTTTTTAATGGAAAATTAAACACAGTAGAAGATAAGATTAGAGAATGGGAAAATAGAATAATAGGAAATATCCAGATTGAGGCACAGAGGGAAAAAAGGCAAAATACAAAAAAAGCATAACGAACCCCTAAAATACAATAACTATGTCTCACATACTTGTATCTTGAGTCCCAGAGTAGGGGAGAGAAAGAGAGAGAATGGGGCAAAAATATTTTTTGAGCAGATAACTGACATTTTTCAAAACCAACATGAGATATTAAGCCATGGATTTTAAGAGTTTAGGGAAACCATAACAAGATAATTATAAAGAAAGATATATCTAGGCACCTGATAGTATAATTAAAAAAAAAAAGGTAAAGACAAATTGAAAACTTATAGGCCAAAGAACAAAAGACACATCATTTTCAAAGGAAGAGTTATAGAGATAAAAAATACAGTTGAATTTTAAATAGAAATGTTGAAGCCAAAAGATAATGGAGTGACTTTTAAACTGCTAAAAGAAAATAATCACCAAACTGGAATTCAAATGCCACCAAAAATGTGCCCCCAAAATAGAGATGAGGTAAAGGCATTTTAAACTGTATTAATATTCTATTGTGGCTGGAACTAATTACTACACATTTGGTGGCATAAACATTATAAATTTATAATCATCTTAGAGTTGTATTGATTGGAAGTCCAACACCAGTCTCAATGGACTACAATCCAAGTGTTGGCAGGGCCAACTTTTTTTCTAAAGATGCTAGAGAAGAATCTATTCCTTACCTTTTCAAGATTCTAGAGGCCACCTAAATTTCTTGGTTCTGGGCCCTCTTGCTCCATCTTCAAAATTAACAACAGTGGGCCAAGTCTTTCTCACACTGCCATCCTTTTGGTTCCCTGAAGTTGGAAAAGATTCTCCACTTCTAAATATATATACAATTAGATTGGACTCTGGATAATCTATGATGATCTTCTCATTTTAAGGTACAAAACCTTAGTCACATTTGCAAAGTCTCTTTTGTCGTGATAGGTAACATATTGCAACATATTCACAAGTTCTGAGGATTAGAGTGTGAACACACGTGAAGGCCATTATTCTACCTACCACACAAAGAAAAACTTTGAAAATCTATTCAGCAGACCTTCACTAAAATAAATACTAAAAGGAATTCTTCAGGAAGAGGGAAAGTGGTTCTAATAATAACTATGATAATGTAGAAAGAAACAAAAATCATCAAAAAGGGTAAATATATGGGTAAGCATAACTGTTTAAAATGATATCTTGAGGAATTGAAATACATATAGAGTCCAGTGATGTGCTGGAGTCAGCTTGCATTAGCTTGCAAGAACTTACTGCTCAATTTTCAGTAATTCTGGAAGTTGGTTGTTAAACACATAAAAAAGTAATAAATAATCAAAACTCAACACCTCTTAATTATTTTACTACATTTTATTTTATCCACGTTGCTGAGATTATTTATGTCTATTATATATATATGATGAAAATAGTATATATAATGGTGTACATATGTACATATTTTTTAAAGATTTATGTATTTATTTTAGGAAGAGAGAGACAGTACACTCAAGTAGGGGGAAGGACAGAGGCAGAGAATTTTCAAGCAGACTCCCTGCTGAGCATGGAGCTGGCTGTAGGGCTTGATCCCATGACCCATGAGATCATGACCTGAGCTGAAACCAAGAATCAGATGCTTAAGTGACTGAGCCACCCAGGTGCCCCCAAATGCACATATTTTTCCAACATACATTCCATGAAGCCATGTTGTAACTTGGAGATGGCTGTCATGAGAGTATATTTACACCATGAAAATTGGCAAATATTACAGATCAGGGCTTGATTTAGTTTTTGTTGATTGTCTAGAAAGCAAACTAGAAATGTTAACTATGCAGATTAACTGTTATCCAGTTTAATAAAGAAGTTGCTCATGTCAATGTGTCAAGCTGACATTTAACTTCATTATCTTCTTTGCATCACACATGTTAATATAACTAAGATATGAACCCATTTATATCTAAGTATACTTATCAAATTCAACCACACTCTGAGTAAGGATGTAAGAGTTTTAAAAAATCCAATGTAAGCATTCTGTGACAATCATTTGGCTATTTGGAATTTATAATAGAGAGGATTGTATATTTTATTTTTATCTGTAGACTTGGTGTTACTTTTTCTTAATCAGGAAGAAGTATAGTAAACTAATATATGTGTATATGCATACATTTTCCTCAGATAACCAGTTGCTAAACATTTATTGTTATATACTGGTATGTATGTCCTGAATTAGGTTCAAAATATAGTAGTAGCACAAAAGGTGAAGTTAAGATGCTATTATTTGCAATTTCTGAGAGGCAGTAAAAGTTATTAATTATAAGGTTAAGAATGCAAATTGTAATTTCTAAGGTCGCCACTTAAAGAATAGTAAATAACAACTTAATAGAATGGAAGAAAATAACCAAAATAGATACTCCTTCCCTAAAAGAGTAAGATATTTCATCTATTTCTATTTCATGCAATTACTGATATATTTGAAATCAAAAGAATCATCTCATTTTTTGTTTGTTTATTTAGTACAGCTCATTTTATCCTTTTTCAAAAATTTTTATTTTCTCTGTGTATCTGGTTAGAGTCTTAACAGAACTGTTAATATTTCTATATGTAGATTTGTAGCCTGACTTTTCAGTACATGTTATATTGCATGTCATTAAATATTCTTTGAAACATCATTTTTAATGGCTACATAAAAACCTCATTATATGTACTATTAGTTATCCTCTTCCTTATTGGTTGATATTTTCTTTTTTATGAGTTATTATGGGTAATGCTATAATATAGGAACATCCTTTTCCACACATTTCTTTGGCAAATCTCTGATTATTCCCATGGGGTAAATTTCAAGGAATAGAATAAAAAAGTATGAATTGTTTTAAGCACTTCATACATATTGCTAATTGACTTTCAGAAAGGTTGTGCTAATTTATACTCCCTGCAGTGGTTAAAGGATGTTCCTTTCTCACTATGGTTTCTTCAACTTTGAATCTTACTACTTAAAAATACCTTTGTCAATTTTTAAAATTAAAAATGTAGATCTCATTGCCATTTGATTTGAATTTCTTAGATTACTATCAAGCTGAATAGTATTGTGAGTTTATTAGCCATTTACATGTCTTCTGTGAATTGTTGGTTGATGTCACTTGCCTTAATTTTCCAAATGCTTTTTCCTTTTTAAAAACATCCCCATACTTTCATGATGAGCAATTGATCTATGGAACTGCATATGCCAATATTAATCAATCCATTAAACATTTACTAAGAATTCCTGACTTTTAGACCTGTGAGGAATACAAAAAAAATATAACACCCTAAGGAATCCATAAGGTTAGTGGATAGTTGTTGATTCATCAGATAACCTAACTCAGTTCATGGTAGAGTATATGACTAAGAGCGAAATGTCTATCATGGACAGTAATTGTACAACCCAGGAAATACTAGTAATTGTCAAATGGGGTATGCCTTGAGCCTTGAAGGAAGAATAGTGTGTACATTGAGGGAAGCAAGCTGAAAACAAGTGGAATGAAGACAGAATATATGTGTGTGGGTGAGTAGAAAGAGTGGGATTTGTGGTGTGATATTTTTAGCAGATGAGTTGATGCCAACATTAATTGAGATAATTGGTGGCATTAGACGTGTGACTTGATTTAGCATCTAATAATGTGTACTTCCTTTCCATTCAAAATTTACTTTAAGATCCTCTATTGGGGTGAAAGACAGAAATAATAAAAAGGAAGACGATGAGGACCGCAACAAGAGAAGAAGACAGTGTGCCCACCAGAGGGGGTGCCATCTGCAAGTTATTTTAGTGTCGGCACTAAATAAGGAAGGCTGGGGGAGGACCCCTGGAATAGATACCACACACAATAAGACACTCTAGAAATGTATAAATCAAATAAGTGATTGGGTGTACCTCTTCCTACTATAGAACGAGAGGACTTTTACAGACTTCTCTTGGGATCACAGTTTTTTTTTTTTTAGATTCCCCAAGCAATTTAACCATTTTCCTCCCAACAGTTCCAGTTCTCTTTAAGACAGACAGCAAAATAATTCTAAGTGTTCACATTGCAAAGAGAATAATTTTCAAAAGCAATCATTTTGGAGCTTCCTCTTACTTGGTACTGAACTTGTCCTCCTGCTGTAAAAAACAAGGAAATTGGTCAAAATGGGAGAAGCATTGGGAAAAGAGGCAGTGTAGGACAGAAGGGGAAACAAATGATGGGAGTGCTACAGTTGTCTGAGCTCTCTACATGGAAGTGCTCTTCTATACTGTAGTTCAGAGAAGGGTACCTAGCACCCGACTAGCAGAACACTATAGTCTCATTGAGTGGAGACAAAAACATCAGAGGGCCTGTTAAAACGCTAAATCAAAAGTTATTGCTTCTCCTCTCTCACTTATGGCTTCCCACCTTAGGAAAAAAAACATCACTGGGCACTCAGTGTTTCACTCTCCACCATTTCCTCTTCTTCTTTCCTTTTCCCTGGTTCACTCATCTCAAAGTACCCAAGCTTCTGAATTTCCAAGTTTTTCTCAAATGAGCCAGGCTCTTTTCCTTATTTTCCTATTTCCTTTTCCTGAAACTCCCTTCATAAGACCCTCCACCTCTCTGCCACCATATACACATGGATTTTTTTTTTCTTTACTTCATTCAGGTCTCTGTTCAATTCTTACCTGTGCAGATAGACCCTCCATGGCCATCATTTATAATGTACCTTCCTCCAACTCATCATTTTCTTTTTTTTTTTTTCATTTTTTTTTTATTTTTTTTTTTTTTTTTAACAGAGAGAGCGAGCACAGAAGCAAGGAGTGCAGCAGGGAGAAGCAGGCTCCCCGCAGAGTGAGGATCCCGATGCAGGACTCCATCCCAGGACCGTGGGATCATGACCTGAGCTGAAGGCAGACGCTTAACCCACTGAGCCACCCAGGCGTCCCCAACTCATCATTTTATGCCACACTTCTTATCTCATATTATTTTCTTCATAATTGATATTACCTCAGGACAAACTATTCCTTTATTTATTGAATATCTCCCTTTAGCAATATTTAAGTTTCATGAGTTCAGAAATTTGTCTATTTTCCCCAAGGCCAGGTACATGGTAGGTGCTCAATAAACATGTTTTGAGTGAATGAATGTCTGAAGAGAATTCCAGGCAAGGGGGAACAGTAAATGTAGGCTTTCTAGAAGGCCTAAGAGAAAGGGTTTTATTTAGCTGAAAATGAAATGCCTGGCATGCACAGTGATGTGGAGTGAGACATAAGAAAACAATCTCAGATCAGTTTGGCTGCAGCATGCGGGATCTGAAAGGCAGCATCAGAAGACAAGCCAAATCAAGAGGAGGGATCCTTGAATACCAACTGAGGTTCTATGTTTGCTTGATATTTTTAATATCCCTGGAAATCTACAAGGGTAAGTGACACTGGGGGCCTTTAAGGAGAGGAACAATTTGCTTAATGTAGTACTTCCAGAGGACAACTGGGCATCAGAGAGAAGGAAGCTACCTGAAAGCGAGGTAGCTACTGAGAGTTGCGTGGGTCCAGCCAACAAACAGGGCACCATGAGCACTGGCTCACAGTCATAATAAGATTGAGCTTAGGTGATCAAAAAGAAAAATCACTAGGATAGGGCACTTTTTATCTTAACTGTTGCTTGCCAAGCATCCTCTGTGAATTATCAAAGGGCTACGTAAAAAGAAGGTTGAAATATATTATTATCCTTGCAGGACACCTATTATTGTGAACGATTGATTTCTCCTCTCCAACCCTCAGGGACGTTGTGAGCTGAGTACAGGGACCTAATAGAAACTTCTGCAAAAGTGCTCCAAATCCATTTGGCTGAGTCTTTCAAAAGAAAATGATGTAAACTAGCGACCTTTGTGCATTATTAGAATTAACAGCCCTTAACATGCAGATGGTCCCTCATTTCCAACTTCACTCTCAACAGTTAGTGATTGCTTTCATTAGTTATTTTTCTAAGAGGCAGGCCCCATTTTACAGATGGGGAAAGTGAGGCCACAGAAATTAAGCAATGAAGCTTGACGTCAGGGTTAGTCAGGAACTGGGACATGGCAGATTTTATCTTCTTAATCTATGAAGTTGTGTTGGCTCAGTTTTCTTATTAACATAGAAATTCCTATGTATGCACTTGTAGTAGAATATTGTACCCATGAGTTTCAAAAGTCATCAACATTTGGTGTCACCTCGTTATCAATAATCAGAATTTTTGTCATCTAAGGGGTGCCTGGGTGGCTCAGTCGGTTAAGCGTCTGACTCTTGATTTTGGCTCAGGTTATGATCTCAGGGTCATGAAATCAAGCCCTGTGTTGGGCTCTGTTCTGGGTGTGGAGCCTCCTCAGGACTCTCTCTCTCTCCACCCTCTGCCCCTCCCCACCTTCTGCTCATGCTCTCTCTCTCTCTCTCTCTCAAAAAAATAAAAAAGAATTTATATCATTTAGGACAATGACAAGGTGCTAAAAATGATAGCCATTAAGTAATAATAAAAGTCAACTATTTGATGTTTTTAACTTTCCAGACTTCCACATCAATTTCTTTACCGTATTCCTTTAATTTTAGGAAAGACAGTCATCTTATTCATATTTTATAAGCAGGTTAAAAAGACACAGTTTTGTCTGACTGACTACTTCTCAAATGTTTAGAAGGCCATGCACTATACTTCACTCATTCATTCAATAAGACATTCATTTTTATTTATTCACTTAGGAAATATTTGTATCAACTATGTGCCAAACATCTAATAGACTCTATATACACTTTGATAAATAAAATAGACACTCTCAGGCCTTGTAGATCTCACATTTCAGTAGAGGAGACAGGTAATAAGCAAGTAAACAAATGCGTATTTGCACATTGAATTAGGTGACAAGAAGGAATTAGATACAATATTTTTAAAATATCAGCAAGTGTCCTTAGTTAAGAAAATCAGGGAAGACCCCTCTGAGAAGATCATGTTTAAAGCTTAGACTAACATGGAGAAGAAAACAACCTTGCAAAGCACAGGTAAAGGTATTTCCAGGCAGAGGTGGTTATGTGTATGAACATCTTGGAGAAGGAAACACTTAAATGTCTCTGGAGCAGAAGATTGTTTGCACAGGGGAGGCTGTAGGAGTGGGCAGGGGTCATATTATTCAGATTCAGGGTTATGGTAAGGAGTTGACTTCATTCTAAGGAGGATAGGAAACCACTGGAGATTTTAAGCAGGCGAGTGATCAGAACCATGGGTTAAAAAAAAAGCATGTTGGCTGTAGTACTGAGTATAGATTGAAGGGGGGTGGTTAGAGCGAAGACTGAAAACACAGAGACATTAAGAAGGAAGCTTTCCCCGTGTTCTAGACGAGAGTGATGGTGGTGCTGATAGTAGAGATGAGCCAGAGTCAAAATGTATTTTTAGAAGTAGAACCAATAAGACTTTAAGTGGATTTGATACTGGACAGGGAAAAAGAAGCAATCATGGATGACTTCCCGTCTCTGACACCAGCAACTGATAGATGGCAGAGCCCTTTATGATAATGAAAGGAGGGGAAATCCAGGATATAGGAGAGAACAAGTGTTCAGGTTTGAGCAGACAAGTTTGCGGGTGCCTGGGAGACATCCAAATAGAGAAAACAAGTGTGTAGTTGGATATACAGGTCTAGGGCTTGGAAGGGATGTCACTCTTGATAATACGAACTTGAGAGTCATCTACATAAAGATAGCATTCAATGTCATGGGAATGGAGATCATTTGCTAAGAGAGTATAAGAATGAAAAAAGAGGGTTGAAAATAAATCCTGCAAAAATTTCAGAATTAGCAAGTGAGTACAAGAGGAAAATCCTGCTAAGGAAAATCATAATGGAAAGGGGCAGGAGGCAACCAGCAGCAAATGTTTTCATGGAAGTCAGAAGAGTATTTCACTTATTAATCCTTCTTAGTATCAATTTATATCTCAAAGGTAGATAGTTCCAATTCTAGATGTGTGTCAGGTGGCAATGGGCAACATCACTGTTTTTTTTTTTTTTGGCTTCTTTTAAATTCAGCACTAAAAATCACTATAATTTTAAACTGGATTACCTGCTTTTAATTACATTTTTAATTCTTGTATTTTGGGGAGGTGGAAAGGAGGTAGAGTAATCAGTATCTGGTGTGTTCTGTTACAGATAACTTTATTCCCACCTGATAAGTTTGTAAGGCATCCTTGGAGCCAGAGATATATCCTGTTTGAAGTTTCTATTCAATTTTGAGACACCCATGATCTATTTCCATTTATGTAAAAGGAATTCCTCCTCTTTATAGAGAGAATTAAAACTTTAAATTCCCAGTAGATCAATTTACAAAGGAGCATCTTAATAGAGCTCTATCTTAAGTAATAAACATGTGGCATATCCTGCTATGCCTAGGCTTATGTCAGTGTTACATATTATATTTTAAATGTACATTTTCAAATCTATGTCATTTTCATCTTACGCATTCTTTGATTCCAGAAAAAAAAATTTCCTAGGATAAATGTTTAAATAACCCACAGGTGTGGAAAAGCAAAAATCCTCAGGAAAATTTCAAAGTAGCCAGTAGTAAGTATGTCAATTTTAAAAGTCATGTCTTAAGGGGCGCCTGGGTGGCTCAGTCGTTAAGCGTCTGCCTTCGGTTCAGGTCATGATCCCAAGGGCCTGGGATAGAGTCCCGCATCGGGCTCCCTGCTCCGCGGGAAGCCTGCTTCTCCCTCTCGCACTCCCCCTGCTTGTGTTCCGTCTCTCGCTGTGTCTCTCTCTCGTTCAAATAAATAAATAAAATCTTTAAAAAAAAAATCACGTCCGAAACATCTCACCATGCAACAAATATACTAAATGTGGTAAGGATTAAACTAACAAAGACAGGAAGAAGACAGCTTCTTGAAGAGACCATAGTGGCTGACACTACGAGGAGCGAGATTGACAGGGGAGTTCAGTGGTTAGACCATCAGAGGAGTCTGTTTTCAGCAGAAGTGCTTGACTTGGCACCTGTCTTGAGCTCACTGAAACTCATTTGGATATTCATACTAAAATAGAAAACTGACAAAGTTAACTTAAATTTTTACAGTTTATTCGTCAGTTTTATTAGATAGGCTCCATTTAATTCAGCCATTTTGGTAGAGGTTGGGGATGGTTTGAGAGCCTTGATGCGGTAAGATTTGGGCTTAGACAAAGTCATTGGATATACCACAAGCACAGAGTGAAGCTCAAGTGTGAGGTGAGGTTATCTGTTGTACATACCACTTAGTAATAATAATTATGATAAATCATAAAGTTGTAGCTTACAGAGTATCCTTGGAATGGATTTATTTGTGTACTCCTAAAATAATTTACTGAAACCATACACATGCTTATACACTTTTCAGTTGGCAGCTGAAATTTTTTATTGTATATTTAAATACTTTAAAAGATGCCATTTCCTGTATAGCAGAAATATTAACATTTTAAAATAAAATTGTTAAATAATGCTTTACATTTTTCTAAGAAAATGTAAATATCATAATAATAAACACCTGCTACCATTCATTTAAAATACATGAACAACTTTAAATAAAACATTCATTTTGTTCTTCAAACTAGTATTTTTTATTCTACTTCTTCCAAAATTTTTTATCTTAATTTCATGTATTTTATGCTTAAAGGATCTTATTAAACACCTTACCATACATCTCTAAAATAAATGATGTATATAAATTAAGATTTAACTTTTTAAATGTTTCCTGTAACCATAAGACTGTTAAGTGTTAAAATTACCTTCCACATTAATTTATTATAATTGTCATAAGTACACCACTGATCAAAACAACATATTATATTTCAAATTTGAGTAATAATTATTAAGTATAAAAGTAAGATTTTATTGGAAATTCAATGAGATAAATGACTTTATTCTTTCATTGGCTCATATATCTTTGGATGGATGTTATTTATTGCTAAAATCACATAGTTACTGTATAAGTTCTCCTATTTTTGGTTTGTATAGACATGAGAGCTGAGAAGTCATATTCACATAAATAAGTGGATGGGAATGGAAGGAGCAATGTCACTCAATTCTTTGATTGTCTTCAGATATATATGCCAGAATTCACATAGTCATCTAGGATCATAAATTATTTTTAATCTATTAGCTGACAACTTGATTAGGTCCTCTTCAATTTTGCTGAAAGTAAAGAATTGGAAACCACCTGACTTTCAGAAAAGATTTGTCCCCTACCCATTAGAGTCATTCAGCTTTTCAGCATCTCCACCAGTGTGTATACCTTTGTTGGATGTCATAGAGGTTTATACACCTCAGGGCGTTTCACCAAAGGTAGATTCTAGGATTAGTGAGAGTTAGGCCTTTCTCTCATAAAGTAGGAGAAAAGGTTTATGTTCGAGGAGATGGAAATAAAAAATCTGTATATCATTAACATTCTCAAGGAGACTGATTTTAGGAAAGAGCACATAAGGACCTTGGGAATTCAGAAACTCTTGGAAAAGTCTTCATTGACCACTGGTGGTACATGAGGTGGAAAAACCACAGACTGAAGCCCCTAGTATAGCCCCTTACCATTAGCCTCACATCCTAGCAGTCTAATTAGGTCATCTTTCATTGATTACTACCCACTTTACAAATGTTCATATACCAGAGGGATACTAGTTACCTAGGATAGAGAGTAATAAGTATCTATAGTAGATAGATAGCTAGTAGTTAAGTGTGCCAACATAGACCAAATGTTAAAATGTATTAGTAAGGAGAGATTATATTAGTGGGAAATAAGGTAAAAAATGTCTGTAAGAATGGTAACTGATACATCTGATACAGTTCCACATCTGGATATCTACTTTAATAAAAATATGCTAAATAAGAACAATTTATTTTTGTAAAACAAATACTTATTGCAATATTATTTATAATGGTAAGAAATTGAAATCAACCTAAATGCTAGTTCATCATATATTGGTTTAATAAATTGGCACAATTCAAGAAACGTTTTCTAGGAATTTGTATTAGTTATATAATAATTCTACTTTGCCAAGTTTAATAACATTTATATCGCATGCCTTAATTCCCACAGCTCTTTATTCTTAATTATCCATTTTAATGGATTTATGACCCATTTCTATTTCCACACTTAAAGTTCCTCTCTTAGTTGGTTTATAAAAGAGTCCAACCAACTGCTTCCCCCCCCCCACCCCAAGAAGTTCTCATGAGTGCTATATGTCTAGAGGTCTTGAAAGTTGTATAAAACCATTGGGTCACATTCTCTGAATCCAAGGACTATGTAGACATTGCTCTTCACACATCTCACAGTTAGTTTTAAACTTCCGAAACATTTGAAGTGAGTCTGAATTTTCCACTTTTGTGTTGAAGTTGAATATTGTGCCTAGATAACCTCTTTATTGTGTATTCCTTATTCTTTATTCTTTGTTATTTATATATAAAATTTCTCCAAAGCACAGTTTCTCCCTTGCATTCTTCAGATTCAATCCTTCTTTTATTTTTGGAAATGTTTCTTTCATTACATCTTTTAATATTTTTCCATTTTTACTTTTTACTTCATCTAGAACACTAATCATGTATATGCTATAGTCTTTTGACTGTCTCTCAGAACTATCATTTTCTCTGCAATTCTTTTATTTTTTATTTTATTTTATTTTATATTTTATTTATTCTTTTAACACTATGTTTTCCATTTTATTTTGTTGAATTTTATGAAGCTTATCTCTCTGTCCAAGACTGTTTTTGGTAATATCTACTCTTGGGTTTATTGCTTCTAATGTAGCTTGAATAACTGACATTGTTTTAAATTTTCTCTTTCATGTCTTTCTAAATGTTGCTATCTTACTTTTCTCTTATCATGTTTTTTTCTTTTTCATCACATGCATCTATACTTTGAAGTCTTATTCAGGATGGCATTATTTTTTTAATTACATTGATTTTATTTTAAAAGTATCTCGTTAGTTTTCTTTAATTGTCCCAATTGTTCTGTATTTGTTAAATTTCTTCTATTCTTTATTCCCCTGGCTATGTCCTTGTGTAGTTTTAAGGTTGGCTACTTTTTTTAAAGTCTGAACCATTCTTCCTGAGCAAGTAGTTTGTTAAAGAGTAGGAGAGTGGGGAGATAGGCTAGGGAAGATGCTAAACAGCAAGCTGCTTGGATTTAGGTCTAGGGACACATACACTATGCCCAGGAACATGCTTCTACACTGGTCATCAGAAGGTCTGCCAATCCTACAGCAAAACGTCATTTATCATAACTTTTATTTTACTGGGCTTATTATTACTGTTTCATTAACTGCCAAGATCAGCAGATTCAGATTAGTGATTGCCAACTCCGGTTTTTTTCATCCACTTTGCCACAGGAGGAGCCAGCTTCTTGCAAAATTAGCATGCATGTGCTTGTCTTCATTCAGCCCCTTCTCCTCTGTGGCTATGGTTTCATAAATATCTGATCGAGACTTTCATAGTGCCATCACACACTTTGCAAGAAGTCTATAAATTCACCCCTCAGAATAAGCCATCCAACTATGGAGATATCTGCTAACTTTCCAAGTTCTGAAGGGGTGTTTAAACTGTTCTCAAAATCTCCCCTCAATCTGGTCATATTTCACAATATTTGGCAATGATTATTTACATTTTATGGATTGGCAGGGTAGATATGTTCTACTTTCATTATAGACGTCATTATCCCTCTGGTTGTTTTCTGTTGGTTTTAAAATATGGGAATAAAATTCTTTTTATGTTGTCTTATTTAACTAGAAGTCCTTATATTACCTTTAAAAGTGAGAAAGTATATATTCAATTATCAAAATAAGGTAAGAATTGTGTTGATATTCAAAGAATAGGTGGAATTTACCATCAAATATGAAGCCATAGTTAGTACATATATCAAAATTATAGTTGCAGAATTGCCTAGGGCATATTTCAGGAGAAAGAATGTTGTTGGGCCGGAGTAAGTATTTTATAGACTAGTGAAAGGTAGGTCTTAAAAGATAACTTAGGAGAAGATCACTAGGAATATAGAATATGGAGTTTATTATTTTATTCTACAGAAATTTGGGAACTATTGAAGGTCTGTGAGCAGAGAATAAGACAATCATATCTCTTCTTCAGAAAGATTAGTTTAGCTGTGGTATAACAGATAAATGATAAATTGTAAACAGGGAATTCACTTAGGAGGGTTACTATAAAAGCCTCTGTATTAATTTTCTATTTTTGCATAACAAATGTTGTAACTTACAACAGTTTCTGTGGGTTAGGATTCCGAGCACAAATTACCTTGGTCCTTTGTTCAGGGTCCTACAAAACCGCAATCAAGGTGTTACTGGGGCTGTGGCCTCATTTGAGGTTTGGGCTTCTCTTCCAAGCTCACTCAGCTTCCTGACAGAACCCATTTTCTAGAACTGTAGAACTCATGGCAACTTGCTCCCCAGAGCCAGTAAAATAGTCGTTAATTTAAAAGAAGCCTTAAAAGATTTTCCACTGATTAAGTCAGGGCTGCCCAGGATAATCTTCCTTTTGATTAAATTCAATTGATTTGGGGCCTTAATTACACCTGTAAAATTTTTCTACCCTTGCCTCATAATGCAACCTACTCAAGTGGGTGAGATCCATTACCTTTGCCATATAATGTAATTTAATCATAGGCATAACACCAGGAGGTGGAGATCATGGGGCCATCTTTGGACTCTGCTTACCATAGTATTTATAAAAAATATTGGATAAAATAAGCATAGTGCCTTGAAAGAGATATGTGAAAGGAATCCACAGTGTTCTGATTCAAGCTGATGTAGAAATAAACACTTAAACACAAACGTGTAGGGGCACCTGAGTGGCTCAGTTGTTAAGCGGCTGCCTTCGGCTCAGGTCATGATCCCAGGGTCCTGGGATCAAGCCCCACACTGGGCTTCCTGCTCAGCGGGAGGCCTGCTTCTCCCTCTCCCACTCCCCCTGCTTGTGTTCCTGCTCTCACTGTGTCTCTCTCTGTCAAATAAATAAATAAAATCTTAAAAAAAAAAGTGTATAAGGTACCATGGTAGTTCAGAAGAAGGAGCCCCCAGTTCTTTCTGGAAGGAAAGATGAACATCAGAGAGAGCTTCCTAGAAGAGGTGGTTCTTGAAAGATAAGTAAGATTAATAAGATTAACAAATACAGAACAGATAATGCAAATTGAGAGGATGATTATGAGCAGATAAATTATATCTTCAACATTTACAATAATATATTTACAATATTTTGATATTTTATGATGGACTTTTGCATTTATTTTTATATTTTAAAATATTGCATTAAAACATTACATATCTTGATTACTGATTTTTTTTTTTTTTTGGCATCCTCTTAAGTTTCACACCTGAGGGAAATGCCTCACACCCTCTTCACTGTCATCCTGGTTCTGAACAGCAAGTAGTGGCACTACCCAGAGAGCTGTGATTATTTAGATATTGAGGAAGTATAAGGTGAGAGTGGAAGAAATGCAGGAAGGAAAGCTAGAAAAACTGGCTGGGGTAAGATCATGAAAAGTCTTGATTTGTTCTCTGAGAAAATGTCCAAAGACTTGACTCTGAGGATCACAAGGAAAAAGTCATGGTTTTAAACTGGAGAGTGACCAGATGAGACTCCATTTAGAAAGATTACACTGGCAGAAATGTAGAAGCTAGTTTGGAGGGGTTTGCTATTCTCTGTTAAAGGAGAACAGTTAGGAGGCTATTGTAGTGGTCACACGAGGTAAGTATTTATACTTATGTTACCCATAGTCTTTGGCTCACTGAAAAGTATTTTAATTTGGGATTCACCGGCAGAAACCGAAAATTTCTTTTTGGAGAACATGTTAGATGGCTTTTTTGACTCTCTAAATGGTAGACCTTTTGCTTAATGTGATTTTTTTTTTTATGACAATCACATTTATGGCTCAAGCATTTCTGTAACTATATGCAGCTTATTTCACCTGAGAAATGTTTTTGATAAGATACAATGTTCTGATATGTGATGCCAGGATTGAGTCTGAGCCTATAGTTTTTATTGCATTTATATGCAGTGATGTTAGGTTAGGAGTAAGGCAAATGAATTCTCACCATACAAAATTGAACAACCCAGCTTTATAATTGCTTCAGGATAGCCGATTGCCTATTTTGTCTCTGTTCAAAGTACCCAAAGGAAATCTTCCTAGGGCCATTGAAAAATATCAGAGTCTGCAGATGGAGATCATAACTATATAGTATTGGCTGTATATTTAATATACAACTAGTGAAAACTGATTTAAGGGAGGGAGCCAGGATTACAATTGGATGCTTGATTGGAAGGGCTGATATAACCAAGAGGCCAATCTATAAAGGACTATTTTACATAGTAAAGAAGTGGCATATTAAAAAACTATTTACTGCCTTGAAAAATTCTAAATACACACAATATAAATGTTGATAGAATCATACAGCCCTTTATATGTCAAAGTTATTTAATATATCTAATACTAGCCCCTACCCCCACCTCCAACTTTTGGAATTTTCTTTCTTACAACCTATGTAACTACATCAGCCTTAGATTGTTTTCTTGTTTGATAGAAATTGAAGACTCCATGAAGCTTCATTTATATATTGGAGTATTTATTTTTCAATTAGACAAAACTTAAAATTTTTAGAGATTCTTGTCATATGGAATGACCATCAGTTAACTGGAAAATGTCATGATTGATTCTTGAAATTAGGGGTAGAGTTCTTAATTTTAGATTTAGTTGGAAACAAAAGTGAATCCCAAAAATCAAACCAGAAGTTGTTATGTTTCCTTGGAGCTTGTAGTATACATTGATGAGCTAATCTGCTGTGAAGTTTCATGAATGCTCTGAGCATGCAAGTAGTACAGTTTCAAGAGGAAATTGCTCAAAGACTCAACCCAAGAGCAAGCAGGAGATGCGTCCATTGTTGGCACATCCCAGCAACTTCAAAAACTGAATATACTCCATACTTAAAATCCTACTACACATGACACAGTCTTTTATGACCCAATAGAATTTGAAAAACAAGGTTTAAAACATAAACCTTGCTAGCAGAGTTTACATTTTAATTAGATTTTTATTAAAGTAAAAGTTACTGATGGCTGAGCTTTTCCTGGGATACCCCTGTGATAAGAGTCCTGATATCCTAAATTGGAGGATACCTTTTGGAAGGAAGGGAAGGGAATAGAAAAAGAGACATAGAGGCCACTGTCCCATTTTACCTTTACCCACTTTACTTAACATCAGCCACAAAATATAAATTTCAACTGACAATGAAATAAGTTTCAATAAGCTGAAAACATCAAACAATACAAAAGTGCATAAAATAAAGTTCAATGTTTATCACTCTACTGTGGATCTCCAGCTCTCTAGACCTATCTCCAGAAGCAACCATTGTTGGGAAATTTTTAAATATATTTCCCCAGAAATATTCTCTCAATATATAAGCATGTATATATATATATATATACACACACACACACACACACATATATATATTATATATATATTACTATGAATATATATGTATATGTCTGTTGCGTGTGTGCGTGTTTACTCTTCTCAGTTACACAAAAGAGAATAGATGGTGCCTTACTTCCTCTAATAAAATATCTCCAAGATCACTTCTTGTCAGCACATACAGAGCTCACTCATTCTTTTTAGTAACTTCAGAGCCAGGGTTTCTCAATCTTGGCACTATGGATATTTGGGGTCAGATAATTCTTTGTTTTGGATGGCAGTCATGTGCATTCTAAGGTGTTTAGCAGCATTTCTGGCCCACTAGATAACAGTAGCATCTCCCCAGTTATGGAAACCAAAAGTAGTCCAGAAATTACCAAATGTCCCCTGGAGTGCAAAATCACCATTGGTTGATTGAGAAATGCTGTTTTAGAATGTCCTGTTGTATAAATATGTATTCCCTTTTGATAAATACTTAGGTTGTTCTCAGTTTTTGAAATCACACACACACACACACACACACACACACATACACACACAGGCTGCACCAAGTGTTTCATATCTGTGTGTCTCTGAATAAATATATCTACCTATCTGTAGGAGAAATTCCTAGATGAATTCTTAAATCAAAGAGGATGTGTACTTCACATTTATATAGATATTGCCAAATTGCCCTTCTTTTATACCATTTTGCCTTAGAATCACTCTTTCAAAATCTCTTGCTGATCTGTGAGAGGGAAGGAAAACACTCAATAACTGTTTAAATCATATATTTAAAAGCTCTAAAGACAATGATAGCAGCAGTTGTCAATTGCATTGACCAAGGCTATCCTGGAGGAGATGAGATGTCAAATTTTAGATATCAAGGCAAGAGGAGAGTGGAAGAGGAGGAAAAGCAGCAAAGTAGGAGGGGATGAGAAAGCAAACACTTATTGCATGTCTTCTATGTCCAGGTGCTAGGATACGTACATTACCTATGTTACCTCCAGTGTGTTAGGAATTATCATTATGGCCCCTGCAGGGATTGGCTTGGGTCTCTGGGCATGAACCCAAACCAGGTGAGCAGGCTTAAGGACTACACTCTGCCAATATCAGTGCAGGTGCCGTTTCCCTTGTGCAAAGGTATGAGCCACCACCTCGACAGCCTGAAGCTATCTATACTCAGTTTCATAGCTGATGCATATCATTGAACTAGCCCATTCCACCAGCCCATCCAAGTTTCCTTAATAGGTGTTTATGTCATATTTTAGCCCCAATTCACAAACCAGTGGCTAGAAGGTAGAACTGGCCCACAGACATGGTTTGACCCCTACAATGTTATATAAAATTGACATTTAAAACATTTAAAAACAAGTGATGTTATACAAAATCTTGAGTTCTGCTTTCTCTTTTGGGAGGATGAAGATCTCTAACAGTGGGCAGGCATTCCCCCCTGGCAACAATTGGCATGAGCTGAGTGAGTGACAGATGTCCCTTAAGACAGGGTAAATGCTCTCCAAATTATCCTAGTCTCTGTCACTCCATAATACTCCTTGATATAAAGATGTAGGTTCAGTTTCTACTGATATAGTAGCCCTGATGTTTATCTTCCATTTGAGAAGAGTCTGGCTGTAAACATGCTTTAAATCACAGGGAAAAGACCGTTAGAAGGGATCCACACACAGACAGGAAAATAGGAAAGAAAATAAACCTAGCTCATTCGTTCTCAAATCTGTCTGCTTATTAGAATCTCCTGAAAAGTCTTTTTAAAATGATAAATGTCTGAATTTTTTTTCCTCACCTTCACTGATTTGAGAAGGATCCTAGGCATCAGTTTTTAAATGTCTCCAGGTGATACTAATGTAGAGAAAAAATTGACACACCCAACACCTAATCTAGATTACTCTTTGTATAACCCAAGCCAACCACTTTAGCCATGTGGTTTATATAATTGTCACTTAAGTCTTGTTCAGCCCAGTAAAGTTTATATTCAAAGAAAAACACACCGTAGGACAAGATAGACACTAAATAAACTTTGTAGTTTCTTGCCTTGAATCTAAGTCATTGCTCCTCTTTTCCCCCACTTTATCTGACCAACTCAGTCCAGCTTATCTTCAGCGTTCCATATCTATTCCTCTTACTCTACCCATTTCTTCTCCTCATTAACAATTCCAATCTTCAGATGAAGAAAATAGATTTCAGAGAGCTCAATCAATTTAGCGAAGATCATCCTTCTAGTAAGGCGCAGACCTGAGACTCAACCCAAATCTTTCTGATTGCAAAAATCCATGTTCATTCCAGCATACCAATGTGTTCCACAGACTTCTTAACTCTCCTCTTATTTTGGAACGTCCTTTGACTGGAAATAAAATCTTTTATTTCTCAATGAGAAAGAGAACTTCAAAGAAAATGCCTCCAGATGGGGTAAAGTAATAAAATAAAACTACACTGATATATAAATGACTAATTGCAGATCCTTTCATATGAATGGATTGGACTTAAATATCACAACATTACTTTTAGCTGGTTATAGAGTTTTACATACTCATTGAAAAAATTTGGAAAATAGGTAAAAAATAAGAGGAAGACATTTACTAGAGAATTATGACTCTCAAAAACCATTCTTAATATTATGATTTGGTTTCTTCTATTTTTTTCTTATCCATTTATCTCAAAATTGAGATCATATGATTTTTTTCCCCAGTTCATCACTTAGTATTACTATTTCACCTATTCATTTAAAATTCTCTGAAAGATTTCTAATGGCTACAAAACACCTTGTTGTGAAGAAACCATTATAATTTATTTAACTAGTTTTAGTAGAGGATGCTGGAGATAAATTTTGAAAGATGTGGGGGTATTTTACAAATGGACAAGGGAACAGAAGGGCTTGTATGCCAGCCCTATATCAATATTCACTGACCCGGTTTGCTTTCCAAGAACCACAGCTGTAGCTGCTCTATGCTCATGGTTGACTATTTGATTTGGATTTGAACTGAATCTTTGGAGAGTTTAGATTATGCCAGTCTTTCAAGGGAGGGAGATCAAACTCAGAATTGAGGAAAAAAGGAGGAAACAGAGTCAAAGGGGATTATTTTATTAAATTGGAAATGCATAGCTGCTTTTCCTTACCTTTGAAAACAGCTACAAGAGAACAGTCAGTGTTTTATAAAGGGGCACACCTTGAAAGATAGAAGATGAATCTGGCATTTTAATACCCTACTTCTTGAACTAGCATTATCACTAATTAAAAATGAGATTCTAAACTATAACATTTAAACATTATTCATTGAACATATATACTGTGTCAAATACTAGACATTAAAGATACAACAATGGGCAAGAGAGACACGTGATTCACCATCTGGTTGATTTGGAAGACAAAATAATATTTGTAACTCAACTTTCTCATTTATGAAACAAGGGAAACTCTACAGCCCCTTTCAGTGACAAAATATTGTTTTTCTCACTTCACTCACTAATTTAAGGAACATTTATTAGTTAACTACTACTGTGTTGTGAGCACTTTACTAGTCGTTGCTGATGCAAAGTTATCTGCTTTTAACAAACAAACTCACTCTACAGTCATAATAGGTAATAGAAACATAATTTAAAATGAAGTGCAATGGCTTGTCATTATGAACGTATGCACTGGGTTATTAGGGTCATATAGAGGAAGCATCTATTTTTCTGAGAGGAAATGGGAAGTCTGGGACAGTGTAGAAGAGAAAACAATGAGTTGTCACAACACAGGAACAAAAACTTTCCATGCAGAGACTCTGAGAAGGGGCATGTCACATATCCAGCAGCACAGGAGGGTGAAAGAACATTCTATACTCAGGAAATTATTGGAATATATTATGTTTATTAATTTATCCATTCCATAAACATTTTTCACACACCTGTAGTGCTAGGCATTTTACTAAGCTCTGGGAATGGAAAAGAGATCAAGAGAAATATGGGTCCTGACTTCAGAGGGCTTTAAGTTGGTTGGTAGAGATACACACTAGACAAATAATCAACAGATCAATATATAATTACAAGTAGTCACAAGGACTATGAAGGAAAATTCTGAGTCATCCCAGTAGAATTAAGAAGTTTAAGAATCATCTGGTGGGGGGAGTGGTAGGGTACAAAACATTTGGTGGTAGGTATAATACATCTGAAATAGCTCTCAAAGAAGGTTGGAAGTGGGGATTTAGTGGGATTTATGTCATGTGGCTGAAACCGGTAGGGCAAAAGTAACTGGCACAAGGTGAATGTGACACAGAGCCAAGCCAAGTCAAACAAGCCCAAAGGTACCTGTGGCCATGAGAGATGCTTACTGAGGTCTTTGATCACATTCAACATTTACTAATGTGGTTTGTAAGTCCCATATTGCCTGGCCTGAACCTAGTTCCCAGGTTTTGTCTTTTACCGTGTTTCTCCTCTCAACTGGATCTCTAGGATTTCTACAACTTATTCTTTTTTAGGAACTTCCCCCACTTCCATGGTTACTGTGGTAGCCTCATCACACATGCAAGTTCCTGGTGATTGGTTTTAGGGAGTCACATAATCCAAGGTAGGCCAATCAGAATACCCCTTGCTTCAGAACATAGTATGTGGGTCAAGGGGTTTTTCCAATACATTTCATCTTGAATCATTTTTATTTATTTAAAATTGCAAAGAATACATGGTAACCCACACCATGAGTTATGCAAAGCGCTAGTAATATCAATTTCTTTTATGAACAACTTGAGCAGAGAAATAGTACAAGATCTCCTGAATCTTCATAGAAAGTGCCTGGGCTGCATCTGGAATAACCAGTAGTGTACACATGGGACAAAAATGTCCAGGAGAAAGACACCAGCCACCTTCTCACCACATTGCATATTTATAGATTAGCCTAAAGGAGAGTAGAAAAAAAAATCTCGTATCAATAAGTAACAAAGAATATAGCAGGGAATCCCCGGACCCAGGAGCTGAGACAGGAAATATGACTATCATGGGTCAGGTCCACACTCTGACATCCCTGGGAATAAACTTGAGCAACGTCTTCATGCCAGGATTACCAGTACCAAAGGCCTTGGCATTTTTCTATAAACTAGCTAAATCCAAAAAAGATCTCTCTTCACTTACTTAACCAAAAGAGGCACTGGCGCATTCAAAGCCCTTCAAAGCAACACAAGGCATAAAAGCCTCACGGGTTTTGGTAATTCAAACAACGGTAACTTGCATAGCATATACAAAATCCCATTGATGGAGATTCTCTTTCCTGGGGCTTTAGGGGTTCACTAGATGAAGAGGAAGTCCTAGGAGGAAACAAAAGCTTCTTATAAACCCTGCTTGTAGAAGATTTCTCCAATATCTAAGAAGGCTCTTCCTTCAGACCCTGTGTGAGGAGGACACAAGCCTGGTTATCCTAAACACAGATCAGAGAGGGGATAGACCTCATAGCCAAACCACCTTCACACTCTCTACGAAGTGGGACTTACATTTGTAATCCTGTCTTAAACTTTTTGCTTCTAAAAGGAGGTTTTGAATTGTTACTCCATGAATAAATGAAATGTTGACTTGGAGGGGATGATGAGGAGAGAGGCTTACAAGCGTAATGCAGAAAAAATCAAAATAAGTGTGTGGTTAAATAGGTTGAGTAAACATGTGTTAAACACGCGCAAGACTTTTCAGAGCCTTGAATGACTAAATTTATGTTGTGAATCTCCACAGAGATAAAACTATAATAATGATTTCTAAAATTTACTTAATTAGGAAAACCTTTATTTTTCTCATTCTCATAATAATAATTCAGCATTTCATACGTGCCAGGAACTGCAATAATTGTTCTACACAAATTATTTAATACTGATGACAAGTCTAAGATGTAGAATCTATTACTCTTCTCATGTTGCAGAGGGGAAGACTGAGGCGCTGCATATTCAGCATCTTTCCCAAAACACACCGCTTTGTGCCTGGAAATGCTTTGAATTGAACCAAGGCAGTCTGACTCTGGAACTTGTATTGTAAACCACCTGATATTGCCACCCATAGTTCCTTAGAATAGCATGGACAAAAAACCTGGCATAGAATATAGAACTCTAACAATGCTTGCTTTCTATATGAATTGGTCTTTTATTACCTGGAGCTATGTTGTTGTTTTGGAACACGTGATTTCCTTAGAAACGCACAGGTTTAATAGAATTTGTGACAATGAGTCATGTTTTAGATGAATCCACCAATATTTCTTCAAGGGAACTTATCCAACACTTTATTTTTAAAAGACAACATCATAGAAAACCTTCGCTGTGCTTTTCTGTTGTCCCTCACCTTGAAGTGGGTGGGTTTGTAATTAATTTCCTTTGAAAATGAATCTTTGAGGACTATACACACCCACACTGCAACATAAAATTAAGAATACACTTTGATTCTTCCAAGGCTCTCTATCCCTTTTAGATCACTCTCTAGGCAGGACAAGCTTTATCCTGAAGTTCAGGAACTCTAGGTGTTATTGGAATAAGAGCACACTAGAATGTAAAAAGAAAAAAGGAAGAAAGAAAGAAAAAAAAAAGCCTATCATTGACATTTTCCTGATTCTCTATTAAAATCCCTGGCATGTTGATAATTACAAACTTCCTGACTTAGTAGGCACATAGTTCTGTGAGACCAAGTTTCCGTTGGTCTAGTGATAACTAGTGGGGATTACTTGGTTCGTTTATCTGTCCTTTGTGATGTTTTTAATTGTATGGCACTGTAACTGTTGGTGTAACTCATCCTGAGCTCTGGGGAAAGTGGTGTAAAAAATTTTAGGGGTATTAAAGAGGGCACATTCTGCATGGAGCACTGGGTGTTATGAACAAACAATGAATCATGGAACACTACACCAAAACAAATTATGTAATATATGGTGATTAACATAACAATAAAAAAATTAAAAAAAATTTTTAGGGGAGTGAATCTTGCAAATATCCTTAATGCATAACATGCTGAGGGACATGTAATGGGTTGAGGTTGGGATTTCTCTTCATTCTTTTGCTATACTGCACTCCAATTTTGATATTGGTAAAATTCTGAGAGGCAGATGTGATTCTGTTAAACTATAAGAAAAAAGTTAATTTGCTACTGCATTGCCAGGTGAGGAAAGGGCCTAATTTCAGTCAGGTACTTTCTGCTGACAGCAACATTAGATTTGACATACATAAACACAGCAGGGACTTCTGTAGTTTACGTTATGGTGCTGGGCTTGTATGAAAGTAGGTATGTACTTAGATGAGATTTTTCTGGACACCCGGTATCCAAACTTCCAAAATATATTGACACCTAAGAAAACCCTTTGCTTTATAGATAACTTTGTATTTTACAAAGTAATTTTATATAGAATGACTTCATTCATTCTTTACAACACTGTGATGGTTGCTATTTCTCTATTTTGTGAACGAGGAAAGAGGTTTGGAGAGGTTAAATGACTTGCCCCAACTCCCACTGTTGACAAATGGACAAGCTGGATGTCAGGTCCCTTCTGGCACTCTTTTTACTCTATCTTTCATTAGCCCTGTGAAGCTCACCAACATTCAGAGAAGTACAAAACAAGGAAGCATAGCTAAAAACGATAGAGATTCATTTTGACTATTAAATTATCAAATGTATTTTTTTAAAAGATTTTATTTATTTATTTGACAGAGAGAAACACAGCGAGAGAGGGAACACAAGCAGGGGGGAGTGGGAGAGGGAGAAGCAGGCCTCCCGCGGAGCAGGGAGCCCGATGTGGGGCTCGATCCCAGGACTCTGGGATCTTGACCTGAGCCAAAGGCAGACGCCTAACGACTGAGCCACCCAGGCGCCCCTCAAATGTATTTTTAATTATAATATTTAAATCTGAAGACAGTGAGGGACATCTGGTATCTCAGTCAGTTAAGTGTCCGGCTCTTGGTTTGGGCTCAGGTCATGATCTCAGGGTCATGAGATCCAGCACCCCACCCCCATTGGCTCCACACTCAGTGCAGAATCTGCTTGAGACTCTCACCCTCTGCCCCTCCCCCTGCTCACTCATGCTCTCGCGCTCTCTCTTTCTCTAAAATAATAAAAATAAATAAACAAAATCTTTCAAAGAATATATCTTAAGATAATGAGATTTGCTATCCTCATACCCACCTAGCAGATTGGAAATCAAATAAGGTTTGCATTTGGCAGAGCTTGAAATGTTTTAGATCTTTTTATCTAATACTTCTACTATAAGTAATTCATATTTAAGTTAAAATGGAAAAAAAAGCTTTATGTACCAAGCTGTTTGTTGACATTTATTTTTAATGATGATAACAAAATAAACAGTTCCTAAAGAGAATAGTAACTTCATGGAATATTATGCAGCCATTAAAATAATGTTGCAAGATGCTTTTAATGACATGGGAAATTCTTGTTATGAAGATAAGGAGAAAAGAAGAATATATATACATATTTGGGAAATGTGCATGCAAACAAAACAAATAACTGGAATCATGTCAGTAATTGGAATGATAGAATTGTGAATGATAATATATTCTTTTTTGTTGTTTTTATGCATTTTGGGAAGCTTTTCTAAAATGACCATTGTATTCTTTATAATGTAAACCCAAATTGTTCTAAAGAGTTAAAAAAATGCCCTTTTTAAAGCCAGACTAAAGTACTTGGTGCACTAATTTGGTATTTTGGCTAGTGTGTTTTCCCAAAGTCAGGGAACCTGGCTGTATCCAACATGTGGGTGATGCTATCTCATCTCTAAAGGTCCTTTCTGCATCCACCTCCTATAACTATCAGACTAGAATGACCATTTACCATCTTTGGGCTGACCACATTCGATTGTTCCTTACAAAAGCACCCTGTTGTCCTTTTGGGGCAGTTCCTCATTGTGTATACTCTGGGTGTGAGGTATAGCTGCCTTTCTGTTTCTTCTCCTCCTCTATGCTACTCATTCCCTGAGGCTTTGAATCTTGACCTAGTGGCTCTTGAACATAATGTTAGGTAGAGATCATTTAATTTCTAGCTGACTAGAAATTTTCTGCTATGAAATGACTGCTGTGCTTCCTCCTAATACCTTGGAGCTTCTTTGATGCCTGTTCCTTTGTAAGCCTAGTTCTCCAGCCTCCCATCAGTTCTGTGACTTCCTTCTTATCTTTCCAGTAAATTTCCTTCTATTATATTTACCCAGAATCAGTTTCCATTGCTTTCAATCCAGAATGCTGAATAATACACACACCGACAACCATTCTGCATTGTAAGTATCAGCAAATACTTTTCTTCAGGTCCATAAAAGTTATGAAGAAAGCATTTTCTATATCAAACTAAAATTAAAAGTGTGCCTGCTGTAACATAATACCTCACACAGAAGGTTCTTATAAAAACACCAAAGGCCATGCCATATCAATTCAAAGCCTTAAAAGTGTTTTCATGTCATAAACACATTTTAGGCTCCAATATGATCTGAGAATTAATTCTCATAGTAGTCACAAATGAGTGGACTCAGAGAGATCAAATAGCATTTTCCAATTTGAAGCAGAAGACTGCAGTACATTGCAGGATCTTTGATTATCTGATGCTCCTGAATTTTCACAGCATCTTTAGACACAGGAATTTTTTCTTTTTCTTTTTCTTTCTTTCTTTCTTTCTTTCTTTCTTTCTTTCTTTCTTTCTTTTTTTCTTTCTTCTTTCTTTCTTTCTTTCTTTTTTTTGTTATTGTTATTACTCTGGCTGTTCTTCAAGAACTTTTTTGAGAAAGACATAGACTTTGACCAGTTTAAGCTACTCGAAGTGTTCTGGAGATAGCCCACTAATGCTCCAATTTCTTTGTAATTAAAATCTTTCTGAAGTGGTGCATTGGATTTGTAATAATTCTCTCATGACAGCAGAGCCTAGCAGAAGACCCAAGACATCAGCCTGTTTCCTATAGTCTTTTTCAATAATAACATTCCCCACCATAGACACTCAGATTCTTAAAGCAGGTTTAACTCAACAACTCTTATGGGTCCAGAAACCAAAGCAGCTTTTAAAACAGGAAGCTGACAATAACTGGCTTTGAGTTCAGTCATAAAGAGATATTTTGTCAGCTTTGGCTCTATTTACTTAGCTAGTGGGTTAACCAGGATAACAAGTTTCACTTGCAAATTTTTTTTTTTTTTCAAAAGAATACAAACAAAGCTACCGTCCCTTCAAAAACAGCAGGGGGGCAAGAGGCTCCTGGCGGTGTGCCTGCAGGGAGAGTTGGCGTTTGCTTGTCCCTGTATTGACTATTAGCTCATGTCCCCCTCACCTTCCCCCCTCCTCTCCCAGTTTACCTGGGGGGAGAAGAGCGGGAGCTTCTGTCAGGCCTCCTGAAGAGGCTGCAGATGGAGGATGATGTGGCAGTTTCAAGATCCCCAAACCAGGAGCCTCTGTTTCCTTTTTAGAGCACAGGGAATGGCCCTGGTCTTGCCACTAATAATTTTGTCTAGTCCTAGGGACAAAATCTCCGTTCAGTCTTCCCAGCCAATTCTCTCCTCCAAAGCATGGACAGTGTCCTTTCAGCCCCTTATATACACTGAAGACTTTATTACTGAACTTCAGTGGTCATACTATGAGCACCCCACATCCTTTTGCCCTCAGCTGGCTATAACTGTTTCGGCAGAAGATTCTCTTCCTTGCCTTGGTTCCCCTGGGTTCTTCTTCAGAGACACCCCTTTGCTTGGGAGGCCCTTCTGGTATTACTCACCACTAAAGTAATACCTCCCTCATGCCCCCTGATGCTCCTGAATTTTCACAGTATCTTAGACACAATCCTCTCTTTTTTTAGGTACAATTTTTGCATCAGTTCTTTATTTTTTCTATCCTTACTATGGGACAGGTATTATAAGCACTGGGATGTAGCAGTGATAAAGTTACACATGGTCCCCATTCTCAGAGCTTACCATCTAGAGGAGAAACAGAAAATTAATTACAGTGCATATGATAAGAGGCACGGGTGAACCCAGGTGCCCTGGGGATAATGACAGGGCTCCTAACCTACATTGCTGCGACTGTGGTTCTCTTCCTCCTTGATAAAGTAAGAGTAAATGAGCAGGGAGATTAAGTAGGAGTCAGCTAGGTGAAGTACAGGCCAAGGAAACAGAATTTTCTTATTATTTTTATCAATTGTATAGTTAATTCAACACATTGTGAATTTTTTGGAAAAATAAAAAATGACAAGGAAAAAGCCAATTGCCTTAAGTAATTTGCCATCCAAATATCAGTGACCATTATTAACATCATAATTCTTTTTCCTGTCATCTTAGGGATTTGTGGTAGGGATGAGACGGTAATATAGAGATAAGCTAGATTTTGTATTTTTCAAATTATTTATTGTATGTACAATTTTGAATACTGCTTTTTTTCCACTTAAAATTGCACTATAAGCTTTGTTTCACTCCATTAAAGCTTTCAAAAATATCATTTCAATGGTTCATTTAGTCTTTCTACATGAGTCCTTCCGGGCTTCTCTCATTCCTGTGGTCACACCAGTAATCTCTTTTGTTCATGCCTCCAAATCAGACTTGCCTTTCTAGCACTCCTTTGGAATTGATAATATGGTCACATTAGTAATCTCCATCATTTGTGTGATTTTAGAGCAGCCCAGCGCCCCCAGAGAGTTAGATTGAATATGCCTAAATATGGAGCATTCCAGGCATCATCTTTCACTACCTTTGAGACTCCCTTCTGTGTGTGGCCAGTAAATGTTCCTGACTAATCTATCAATTGATGTTCCTTTAAAACATAAACAAGAACGAAAAACTAACAAACCTTGTTTGAATCCACTCTGAACCTTATTTGACTCCTTTCATTGGGCAACATCTAAGTGCCTCAAACTGTGAGTTATTGATTTTGCCAGTCATCATGTGTCCTGAAACTCTCTTTCATCAGGGTTGGGGTAAGGGTTAGGACATCATGTGCCAATGTTGATAATGCTTCCCTTTTTGCTGAAATAGTTAATTTATTGGCAGCTGCTCCACAAGTCTATGCATAGAAATTACCACCATCATATCTATATTCCCTAATATCATTACCATTATAACCATTGTCAAAATCATCATTGTCATTGATACCATCACAATAGATTCCTTGTGCTTAGTTATTGTGCTTTGTGCATTACTCATATTATCGTATTAAAATTTCAAAATAACCATCTGAGATAATTATAATTTGCATCCCTACTTCCAAGAAATTAAATAGAAAAAATGGCTGAGTCAATGATTGAACCAGATTTATTTGATTCCAGAGTGTGTGATCTTAGGAGAGAAGGAATATGAGTGTGTGTGTGTGTGTGTGTGTGTGTGTGTGTGTGTGTGTTTGAGAGAGAGAGAAGGGAGAGAGGAGGAAATTGGGAGAAGCAAAGATGAGAAAGAGAAAGATCAGAGAATATCTTCCCTCTAGGGAGATTTGAGATAGTGCATTAGATTTTATGTCTCTTATTTTAGAAAGGCCAATAGGCAAAAGACCATTGCGTGCATTGGCACGAAGAACCCAAAGATGTCTATGGAATAGGAAGATGTTGCTCATTTGCAGTCATGAATTCTATTTCGTCACAAATATCACTATCATACTGGTTGCTTTTCTTTTCTGTACTAAATGCAGGTCTTTCTGATCTTTTTCTTTCTGGCCTCATTTAGTCCTGGAGTCAAAGAGAAATCCAAGATGCTGTTTTTAAGCTTGGGTAAGGGGTAATATGACCTATTTATAAATGGGCTTCTTGAGGGTATATTCACATACTTTTATTTCTGTTTACTTTTCTGTTTCTTTTCTTTATTTGATCTTCCCTCTACTTCTATCCTGGCAACAAATATAGTACAGAAAACATACAGATATTTTATATTAATAATATTTTAATTTTGTGTATATTATTATGTTTTGACATCTTAAAATGCCTTTCTGTCTGGGAAGAAACTGCCCCTCCTGGGGCTAGCCAGTTCTTAGAAAGAACAAAGGATCTAGCTTGGAGCCTGTCTTTGACATGTAAACTACCCAATCTAGAGGCATGCCTTCTCCATCAGCCCATACACCCCAGAAAGCAATATTCCTTTGCTTGAATCATCCCAAGGTGTTGGTTCAAAAACTCTTCAGAAGCTTCCCTGGTGTAATATGAAATTGGCCCCCGTGAGTGAAAGGCAGGGAGAGACTGAAGAAAGAGGCAATATTCCAGATTGGTAGGTGGCAGGTGTAAAGGGCAAGGCAGGTTTAATTTACAGAGAAGGCTTTTCTTGGCTGGACTAAGATTAGTATCCCTACTCATCAGCCAAATCTTAAAAGTTTATATAGAGGCCTTAACCGGGGTTAGTCACTTACACCATCCAGAGTGTCTCAACACCACAAAACTATCTCAAGGTTATGTCCTTGGGGGAGCCTCTGGGAGCAGGGAAGGCAAACAGAATGTAAATCTAAGGACAAAGGAGGTGGTGAGGAGTCTCCTGTAGGAGGGCCAACCAGCAGTTGGGTCTTCTCTATGACCTCTCCCAATACAGAACAGGTGCCAGGCAACTAGAGACTACTGCTATAGCCCAAAGCCAGCTGAAATTATTTAAACTAACCAATCCTAAATAGTTTACTTTGTCCTGTCTTGTCTTTCCTGTGGAAACTCCCAGTAAAGACTCTAGTCTAAACCTGTCTCTTGTTCCTGCTTCTGCTTCCTGGCTTAAACCTGGTGTTTCTCCTGTGGCCTTGTGTGGCAAGTCATGCCTCTTATTTCTAGGGGAACTGTGAGTAATATTAAACCTTTATTTCAATGCATTAACCTCTACATGTCTTCACTCAATCACCTTTAAAAATGAAGACCTAGGCACAGAATATGTTTAAGGTAAGGAGTTTGTAGCAGGAAGATTCCAAAAGTGCCCTGTGATTTCCACCTCCTGGTGAGCATGTCTTTGTAGAACCTCCTCCCCTTGAGTGTGAGCAGGACATATGACTTGTTTCTACCTAGTAGAAGATAGCAAAGATGACAGATGCCACTTTTGTGATTATATTCTATTATATAGGATTTTGTTTTGCTAGGAGACTCATTCGTGAGACTCCTCATGCTGGTTTGATGAAGTAAGTGTCCATGTTGGGGAAGCCTTCATGGCAAGAAACCACAGGCAACCTCTGGATGTTGAAGGCAGCCTCCAGCCTCCAGCCTCCAACCAGCAGGAGGCTGGGGCCCTCAGTCTTACAACTTCAAAGAAGCAAATTCTGAGAACAACCTGAGCGAGCTTGAAAATGAGACCCTAAGCATAAGACTTAGCTGTTCACCAACTCCCACAGAAACTATGAGATAATACATGTGTGTTTTTGAGCTGCTGAATTTGTAGTATTTTTTTATGTAACAATAGATAACTAATACAGTATTTGAGTGTAATCTAGTTTCTTTTCCTTTCCTTCCATTGATTCATTCAAGAAGTCACCAGTGACCTCCATCTCATCAACATCATGGATCCTTTACAGGCCCTGTCTGTCATTCCCACCTATACGTTTTGAAACTCTCTACTTCAGTGTCAAACTAGAAGCACAAATCAGAATCAATATGAAACTTTTTCAAACTACACATGTCCAGGCCCCTGATAAGAGGTGTTGAGTCAGATCTGAGAATCTATTAGTAGGACCTGAACATGTGTATTTTGAGAATGTGACACAAGTAATTCTAGTGGGCATTTTTCAAAAGGAACAACTGTCCTGATCCAATCCTTTCTGGGATCCTGTGATCGCCTCAAAGGATAATGTTCTTCAAGGTTCCATTTCTGGCTCAGTACCTTCCTTCCTTCCACATGCTTCCATTAATCAGTATAATCTACTTTTGTAGTTTTATGACTGTCCAAATGCCAATCACTGCTAAATCTCCATTGTCACCTTTAGCGTATACCTTGAGACTTACAGGCCTGACAGCTTACTGAAAATACTCAAGTTGAGTGTTCCACAGCCTTCTCCAACTCAGCACGTTGAGAACCAAACTCACCATGCCATCCTTGTTCCTCAGTCTGTGTCTCTCATGATGTGTTCTCTTGACCAATGAATGGCATCCCCTTTCCTTTAGACCTTCAAGTCAGAAAATTATTAAGTCATTTTAAGCTTTAAGTCCTTTAACTGACTCCTTATCATCTACAGAATGAGTCTAAATTTCTTAGTCTTCTGAAGCTTCTTTGAACCATCTTCAACCCACTGCTATACTTTGATCCTTGCCCTCAATGCCTTACCCTTGATATTTATATACTGCTTAACTACTTGAAGTTAACCATGTTTACCACTCTGTTTCATACTTGATTCATTGTACCCCTCTGTAAAAGGTTTCCCGTGTCTATTCCCCTAACTCTCATCTGCATGTCATTTCCTCTCCTTTTCTGAAATTTTAGATATATCTAAGAGCTCCTTCGGAGTTACTAAATACATATGCATACATCTTCCATTAGTACTTACACATCGATTTGCATATTTATATGGATGCCTTCCTCTATTGGATGATAAGTACCTAGAGGGCAGAGCCTGTGCCTAATTTCATTTTTATACTCCAGTACCACTAGGTATACTGGGCATATAGAGAGTGCTCAACTGGACTGAACTGTTGTTAAAATGACTGACAACAGGTGTGAGTGCAGTAGTATTTGAGGCATGCTTAGCTCCTATAAAACCTTGAAATGTAAGATATTACACAGAGAATTGGGAGAGATAAAGGTGGGGAGGCATCATATAATGTGAATTACTCTTAGCTGCTGCAGTGGATAACTTTGTTGGAACCACCATGGGTATTCTTCTAGAGACTGCCTCTGAAGACTTGGTCAAAGCAATCAATGACTTTTTAAATTCTCTTTTGTTTGCAAGCCCCCAAATCATTCAACTTTCTTTAGTTATTTTAGCTAGGTTGTTTTTTGGTTTTTGATTTTTGTTTTGTTTTGTTTTGTTTTTTTGGGAAGAGAGAGGTTGAGAGAGAGTGAGAGCAAGGATGCATGAGCAGGGTGTGGGGAAGGAAGGGGCAGAGGGAGAGGTAGAGAGAGAATCTCCATGTTGGGTGTGGAACCCCACATGGGGCTCAATCTCATGACCTTGAGATCATGACCTGAGCTGAAATCAAGAGTCGATGCTTAACTGACTGAGCCACCCAGGTGCCCCTAGCTAGGTTTTTGGAGAGTCTTGCTACTGCTTTCAAATAAATCAACCTAATGGGAGCCGGGCAGTGTGAGGTAGGAGGAGGTGTGTGTGAGGGAGACTGAAGGGGAGAACAATCAGATAAAGACAAATGGATACAGGCATGCATTACAAATCCACTGTAAATTCCTATGAATATGCAGCTTGCTGGCTCTGACTTTCTTTCTCTAAATTGTGAAGTGGAGTGAAATTTCTAGGAAAAGTGAGTGGTGCCAGGTGTGATTGGGTTGAGTCTAGGTATTGCAAAAATCCCTTAATTGTTGTCAACTAGAACAAGTCGAGGCCGAAATTTGCCCTTTTCCTTTATCTTTTAAATGTACAGATAATTAGAGGGTATCTTGGTTATTTTCCTTTTATGTTTCCCTAGCTTCTGAAAGATGGTGCTGCACAAACAGAGGAAGGTAGGAACAAGAATACTGCAGGCTCCCTTTCTTGACTTTCCTCCAGTCCTGAAATACAGCTAAGGCTTAGCCTCTTGGAACTTCGGAGCTAAATTCCTGGTGTCCGCTCTGGAATGAAAGTTACTCCCACTGAATTCTGAGAAAGGGGGAACCACACCTTCCAGGCCACTACTCATGGGATAAAAATTAAACCAAGGGAGGGGCACCTGGGTGGCTCAGTCATTAAGCGTCTGCCTTTGGCTCAGGTCATGATCCCAGGGTCCTGGGATGGAGCCCCACATCCGGTTCCCTGCTCAGTGGGAAGCCTGCTTCTCCCTCTCCCACTCCCCCTGCTTGTGTTCCCTCTCTCGCTGTGTCTCTCTCTGTCAAATAAATAAATAAAATCTTAAAAAAAAATTAAACCGAGGGATTATAATGAAGCAAAACGAAAGCAAGATGGTAGAGCAAAAACAGACTCCACATCTTATTTCTGAAACGTTTTAGAATGGGCCTCATGGAAATCGGTTTGAGGAAAAATGTTACATATAATTGAGTCAAATAGTTAGTAGGCAGATGTATTGAAGGATGGCAGATGTGTTTGATGAAGCCAGATATATAAAAGCAGTCACATGTGCATGTATTCTTAGCCAAGGCCTTGAAGAAGTGAAAGGTGAAAGTAAATGTATTTATAGTATAAATGTGGCTGGTGGCCAAAATGACACCAATATTTAGAAATGGGGTGATTCAGTTACCCGTTGAGTATTAAACCATACAAGTAGTGGATAGCCAAGAAAAGTACACAATCACTTAATGGGACAAGTTCTTGGGCCTAGGAATATTAGAATGCTGTCACATTAGTAGCACTAACCCCTGCCTTTTTATGTTTTTATTATAAAATCTCAGATTCCCCTTCCATGCCTCTCTTCTAATATTAGTTGGAAATTTTGAATTCCTTTGTCAAGTTTAATTTTTATTTTAAGAAAGAACATTTTATAATTATTTACAAAATTAAAAATGTAACTTTCAAATATAATGCTTCTATATTCTCATATTGAATCAGGAATCATCAATAAGAAGTATAACAAGGGGAAAAAACCTGTTTGGACCACGTTTTTATTCTAGTCTGTGTTCTTGTTCTCTCTTTGCTAGAGGGAAAATCTGGTGAGTTTTTCACACACTGTAAGTTGAGCAGGAGGAAGAGGGGAAGGGACAAGCCCATGAGTCATATTCAATGTCTCTTGACACTTCCAAGTCCCATTTCTAGCACTGGGAATTTGAGCAAAGGCACATCATAGACAATTGGCCATTTAGAACCATAGAAACCCAGGAACAACACTTCATGAAATAATAATGTAACACTTTACAAACTAATAAATATCAAGCCCACTTCCTACCCCCTCTGTTGCATACGACAACGATGATGCAGGCTGCCCTTTGAGTAGATCCAGGAGAAGATGGAGCGAGATAATCTCTAACTGAAAGAAATGTCTCAGAAATAAAATTCCTTTTCTTCTGTAGGATAACATAAAAGTGTATATAAATAAAGATATATTTCATTTGAATTGAACATTACAATTCACCAGCATAGTGTGTGTGTGTGTGTGTGTGTGTGTGTGTGTGAGTGCGTGTGTGGTTAAACTGGTAGCATTTGCCCGTTAAAATAGAAAATTCCCATTATCATTTTAGCTTTTATAATTCTTTGAAATAGAAGTCCCAGAACAAAATAATTTGGCTTTCAAAAGTGGTGTGTGGAGGCTAGGCAGGAGGAATAGAGGATGTAGATCAGTGATTTGCAACTATGGCTTTATATTAGATGAATCCGTGGAGCTATTTACAAGCGCCAGGGTGATGGGACTTGAGGCCTACCTACCCCTGGGGTGGGGCTCCAGCACCATCATTTTTTCAGAGTCCCCCAGATAATTTGAGTGTGCATCAGATTGACAACCCTGGGAGAGACAAACCAAGGAGGCAGAGATGATAATATTGCCCTAATGAAGTAGTTTCCTGTGGCAAAATCATCTCCACAGGATAGAGGAGCTTAAATCCATTACCTATTCAATTGGCCAACTTAAACTTCCGTGCTCTGGTTCTGGGCTGCCTGAGCACCCTTGGGTTATAAAATGGTTTCTCATGTTGGTCTGAGTACTAAATGTGGGCTGACCATGTTAACACTGGCATCATGGTTTATGAGACACTTATATGTCTCATTACCTGTAAGTCAACTAAATGACTTCCTACATTAGATTTTAGCCTCTTCTAAGATTGATGGGTGCAATTAGTTTTCCCAAACCTGCTTATTTCTGTGACCTGAAAACTTTAGGTTTTAAGGCTCTAGGCCAGATTAAAAACCTAAGAATTCAACTGAGGCATTGCACCACTGTCTGAGGTCTTTTGTCTTCCCTTTGGAGAAATCCCCTGAAAACATTGCTATTAATTCTGTAGGTAAGTGTTATCTTGGTAGGTACAAGAATTTTGGACAAGTCTTTTAACAATTTGACTAATTTTTGTTAACCTTTTGGAAAGAATTTCTGGTCCCTGAGTGATTTCAAACAAACTCTAAAGGTGGTTTTTGGGTTCAAGTCACTGTGAGCTTGTATTAACATTCAGGATAAAATGAAATGGTTACAACTCGAAGCAAGTTTTGATGCCATATGAGGTCACGCATGTCATTTATTCTCTTTTGGCATCAATTTACCTTCATGGGAAACAAGAGGGTAGGGTTATATTGAAATAGCTCTAGGTTTCTTCTAGTTTTAAAATAATGTACCCCTATGTAACTGTGTCATTTTTTAAAATAAAATTTTCATTTTATAACAGTTTTAGGTTTACAGAAAAACTGGGATAATAGTACAAAAAGTTCACATATTATTAACATCTTACATGAATGTGGTACATCTGCAATAATTAGTGAATTGATATTCATACATTATTATTAATGGAAGTCAGTACTTTATCTCAGTTGCCTTAGTTTTTATCTCTGTTCTTTTTCTGTTTCAAGATCCCATTCAGGACACCTACCACATTATGTTTAAAGTCATGACTCCTGGAACACCTGGGTGGCTCAGTCAGTTGAGCATCGGACTCTTGGTTTTGGCTCAGGTCATGATCTCAGAGTCATGAGATGGAGCCCTGCCTCAGGCCCTGTGCTGGGGGTGGAGCCTGCTTGAGAGTCTCTCTCTCCCTCTCCCTCAGCCCCAGCTCACCCACTCTTCCTCTCGCGCTCTCTCGCCCTCTATAAAAAGAGTAAAAAAATGTAGGAGAAGTCACATTTCCTTAGGCTTCTCTTGGCTATGACCCTTTCTCAGATTGTCCTCATTTTCGATGACTTTGATAGTTTGGAAGGGTACTAGTCAAGTATTTTAAATATGTGCCTCAATTTTTCCCAGTACTTTTCTCATGATTAGACTGGCCTTATGAATTTTGAGTAAAGATCATAGGATCACAGAGGTATTTTCAATATATCCTATCAAGGATAGGATATCACGTTATATCAACATGATAGATAAATGATAACTGCTGTTGACCTCGGTCACCTGGCTAATGGAATGTTTGTCAGATTTACTCTCCCCTGCTTCCCTGTCCCTTTTCCTTACTGTCTGTCCTCTTTCAAAGCCAGTTCACATGGGCAGCTCACACTTAAGGAGATGGAAGTTTTGCTCCACAGCCCAGAGAATAGATAACCACATACATTGTTTTGGAATACTTGTGCAAGGGAGATTTGTCTCTTCTTCCCCATTTATTTATCATTCATTTATAACAGCTTGGAATCATGGATATTTATTTTATACTTTAAGTTATAATTAAAAATTATTTTGTTGCTAAAATTGTTCCATCTTTGTCTGCTGGAAGTTCTTTTAGTGGGTTCCTGGGTCCCTTTCACATGTCCCCATTATCAATCACTTGGTGTGTGTGTGTGTTTAATTTCTGTCACTACCATATGCCCCAGTCCCATCTTGTATATTTCCTGTCCTAACTTTAGAATCAAAAATTTCTCCAAAGAATTCTGATTCCAGTTATTGGAGCATAGCATTAAAAACCAAGATCTGGATTCTAGATATACTCCTTGCTACTGGGATACTGTTGCTTCTAGGTATGCTCAGCTGACAGAATGAGGAAATGTATGTTTGTATATATTAACCTGTGTTTATATGCATATCTATAAATGTTTCTGTGTGTAACCATCTGTATCTATATTAAGCTAAACATAAATTCATCCTGATGTCTTGGATCTAACAGATCATTCTAGTCTTTTCCACTCACTTACCCACAACCTCTCACTCCAACAGTGAGAAACCTGGCTCCCACCATCGGCCATCCATTTATTTAATTGTTCTATTACAATCTAAATATATAGCAGTATCAGAACTGTGACCCCACACCCCAGGGGAAACCGTGTTAGAGTATAGTGCTTATGTATAATTTCTTTTGCCTTTATATTTATAGACTGTTCATTTCCAAAGTTACTTAGATTAGCAACTTTTCCCCTTTCAGTGAGCTGTTTTGTACATTTGTAATATAATTAGATGATTAGATTATTTTGTCACATCCTGCATGCCATCCTAGGATCTTTTAGTCTCTTAAAGGATGTTTTTAAAAATTTGCATACATTAAGAGTTATTCTTTGTGGTATAAAGACCATGATGTTTTTTAATTTCTATATTTGTGGATATTACTTGTGCTTCAGTGATTCATTAGTAAATTAAATCATGTACACAAACATCTTTGATACGTGGTTTGGTGATTTTCCAGAGAATAAGACTTTCTAGAAATATAGTCTGGACAATATATATATGAAATTTCTTTTCTCCTACTGTAAAAAGCTTGATTCCTAGTAACATTAATGAATTACTTATTTGCATTTTTCTACAATATAAATAAAATAATGAAAATAATAGTATCAACATTTCTACAAAAAATTAGATTACTAAGTGTACTTTAAGACTTCAGTTTTTATGGTCACTTGAGGATGGCTACTGAGGATGAATAGTCAAAATATTGTATTTTAATGTCACTTTATTAAACTGATAAGAACAGATACTACACTTGATCTTAGCCAAAAGGCTGAGAAGCGATATTTAATGTCACTTTAATTCACATCTCTATGATTATGTCATCAAGTTGGTACACAGGTACATTTATTTCAGTTTGTTTGCAAATCTTAGCGATTGCTTTTTAAATGTAATTTCATTTTTGAGTATGGAAACACAAGTGTATAAGAAATAGAGACAATATTTAGATAAATCTCACTTCTCTTCCAAAAATAGCTGACTCCCCCATGTTTTTTTACCTCCCCTATGATAACCTTTTTATTAGTTTTGAGGTTATCTTTACTATCTTTCTCTTTGCATAAAACAGCAAATGCACATTTCTTCCCACTTATTACACAAAAGAATCACAGTATGTATCATGTTCTAGACCTTATTTATCCCACTGAACAAATTTCACGGAGCTCACTTTATATCATTGTAGAGAGATCTTTACCATTCTTCTTTCTTTTTTAAAAAATGGGCTATTGGTGTTCCTTCTTGTGAGTATATCATGGTCTGTTCAAGCAATCACTATTGATAGGAATCTGCCAGTATAAATAATATCTCAACAGGCATAGTTGTATGCCTAAGTCATTTTGTGCATAAGTCATTTTTTATTTTTGAGTTATACTTTGGAAATGATTTTTCTTGGTCAAAGAGTAATGTGTGTTTACTGTCCTAATATGGCCAAATTCCTCCATACATGTGGAATCATCATGTTTCCATAAGCAGTGTGGGGAAGCACCTCTTTTCCCATAGGGTTCTCAATGAAGTATGCTGTGAAACTTTTGGATTTGGCAGACTGATAAGGGAGAAATACTATTTCAGTGTAGCTATAATATTCAATTCCATTATTTTAAGTGAAGTTGATCTTATTTTTGTATGTGTAAAATATACTTTCTATATTTCGCTTATTCTCAGACTTTTTTGGAGGTGTTTTTCCGTTCAGTTTTTAAGATCTTCCTTACTTTTTTTGGAAGCGTTATTATTATTTTTTTTTGATAGAATTCGAAAATATCTCTTGTAGTTTGTCCTTTTCATTTTACTTTCATTTTAGTGGGGGAATATTTGCCAATCAAAATGTTTCTAAAAATACTTTTCTATAGTTAAATGTATTGCTATGGCATTTTATTATTTTGGATTTTGACTTCTAGTTAAAAAAGTAAGCCTCTCACTTTTTAAAAGTATTTACTCATATTTCCTACTAGAGATGTTATTGAGTCCAGTCTTTATATTTAAATCTCTGATTTGTTTAGATTTTATCCTGGTATACAATGTGAAGTATGGGTGTGATTTGGTCATTTTTGTAATAGCTGTTTCCCACAGTATCCTTTTTCCCTATTGTTATAAGTTGAATTGTGTCCTCCTAGAAAGAGAGGTTGAAATCATAACCTTGGGACTTCAGAATGTGACCATATCTATACAATGTGACTGATGTCTCTATAAAAGGGGAATCTGGACACAGAGATGGACACACACAGGGAAGACACAAAGAGAGACACAAAGAGAAATGGCCACCTAATGCCAGCAAACAACTGAGGCTTCCAGACACTGGGAGTGAGGCCATTTTCCTGGAGCCTTAGGAGGAAGCATGGCCTTGCCTATGCCTCGATTTCAAAACTTTGGCCTCCAGAGCTGTGAGACAACACGTTTCTATAGTTCTGAGTCACATAGTTTGTGGTACATTTTTATGGCAGCCCTAAGAAGCTAAAGTACCCACTGATTTGAAGTGCCATCTTTCTCATACCCTATACTTTCACTGGCAACATGGGTGTGCTTACGAACTTACTATTTTGCTCCATGTGAACTATCTGTCTACTCATGTATCATTACCACAGTATTTTAATTAAAGGTGGTCTCCATTATGCCTTAATATCTGGTAGAGGTACCTCCACTTTTTTTTTCTTTTTACAGTTTTACTCCATACTCTTGCTTATTTATTTTTCCACATGGAAGTTATCAAAACAACCAATTAAGCAAACTAACTCACTCCAGGAAAAAGAAGCTGATATTTTTATCAGGATTGCAATGTTTTCTGTTTTAAGGCTCATTTTAATCAGCCTCTTCAACCCACGCCCCCTGGGCCCTATCTCCCTGTTAGTGCTCCCAGCTCAGCGCCTGCAGTTGCCTTGACTTCAGAAGTGCCTCCATATGCCCCTGAAATACTCAAATTCCTTGGCTGCAAGCCTCTCTGAAGCCTTTCCCACCCTCGGAAGCACTTCTGGGGGCGCCTGAGTGGCTCAGTCAGCTAAGCATCCCACGCTTGATTTAGGCTCAGGTGGTGATCTCAGGGTCTGGGGATTGAGCCCTCATTGGGCTTCACACTCAGCATGGAGTATGCTTAAAAGATTCTTTCCCTTTTCCCCTTTCCCACTCTGTCTATCTAAAATAAATAAGTAAATCTTAAAAAAAAAAAGAGAGAGAAACATTTCTGGATACATGCTTTGTTTCCATAGTATGTATTAAATGGAATCGTATTGCGTAAATATAAATTTTAAAGTTGTAAAGCAAGATTTGTTATAAATGGTCTGTAATTCAGACTTCCAACTGACTTGGTATATAATTTAGGTAATATAGTATAGGGAATTGAGTGCTGGATGTGCAATTTTAAGATCTGCATTCTGATAGTCTATCGATCTATATATAGTATAATTATATATCTGTAATTATAGATAATGTAATTATATTACATAGTATCATACATTTATATGATATGATATATTTATATTCTATTATATATACTAAATACATATTATATAATTATAGTATATAATACATAATTTATATCATATAATTAGTATAATGTAGTATTATAGTATATATAATTATGTTATATAATATATAACTATATATAATTAAACTAATTTTATAATTACATATACTATAATCATATGTATACTATACTATATTTATACTATAAATAGCATAATCATAAAATTAGACTAATTACATAGTTATATATTATATAATATAATTTTACACACTATAATACTATATTCTATGTTTTATATACACTGTCTTATTCAAAGTTTTATGTACTAAAACAGTAACTTTGGAACAGCTTCCTAGCTTCTCACATTTTTTTTTTAAAGATGTATTTATGTATTTGAGAGAGAGAGAGAGCACACAAGTGGGAGGGGCAGAGGGAGAAGAAGAGAGAATCTCAAGCAGCCTCCCCTCTGAGCAGGAGCCCGACGCCAGGCTGGATCTCATGACCCTGAGATCATGACCTGAACCAAAAACAAGAGTCAGATGCTCAACCCACTGGGTCACCCAGGCACCCCTCCCCACTTTTTATAATCACATTTTAGAATCTAAGATCAAGAGCCTCACTCACCAGATTATTGGGAGAATGACCTAATCAACAGTTCCTGCTGGGATTTCTAGCTCTCTAGAGCTATATCCCTGCCTCTCTCCTCCCTGTCTCAATTAGCTTCAACCACAGAGGTCTCTTTGCTCTTTCTTAAACAGGTCAGTCTCATTCCTGCCTTAGCCTTAAGGCCTGATCATCTGCTCCTGCCATTGGCCCTTGCAATTTTATTTAACTTACCCTCTCATCTCTTTTAAATTATAAGCTCCAGTGCACTACATCACATGGCCTTCCCTGATCACGTCTGCACACAGTGGCTTATCTTCTTAGTCACTCTTTAATCCTTACCCGCTTTATTTTTCTTCATGGTACTTATATGTATCTGAAGTTGTATTGCCTATTTATTACTTGACTTGGTCTCTCTTTCACTGAGATACAAGCTTCCTGAAGAGAAAGATGTCATCTTCTTCACTGTGATAGCCCCTGGCTATCAATCTTATAACAATGTATTAGATGCTTAATAAATATTTGTTGAATGAATAAATCAAAATGACATTATGTGTATAAAATGTTTGGAACGTAATAGTTGTTTAATGGACAGTACCTTCTTTTTATTATTTATCTTACAACAGTGAATTTTTATTGTAGTAACACTGAAGACACATGTAAAACATACTTTATTCCTTCCCAAAAGTCTAGATTCTTGACCTCTGGTTAATAAAGACTTATATAATCTGATTTCATTGGATGAAGTGCATGTTTTGGGTATTGTGTTTCCCTTGCTTAGACCCTTTTGCACTTGATAAGAGGTCATAGAATTTTTAAAGTTCCCTTCCCTGTCATTAGTCATGCTGATTTCTTGGGTTCTGGGTATGCTCATGTGTCCAATTATATCTGGGATGTTTGCTTTCCAGATGCCAGCAGAAACTACATCTCTGTTTTTGCTTTTCACAAGTGGATATCCAGCCTCTAACAGTGCCTCCCTTGGTGGTTATCATTTGGCCAGTCATGACTTAACGGTGCTCTCAGCTGAAATGGAGGATATTCAGGCAGGTTTGACTTCTCCATTCTTTAAATGGAAAGGTCATGGCATCACTGATTTTCCTTAAGATTTTTGCAGAAATAGTCTAAGACTGAAGTAGAGAATTGCCTGTCCTATGGAAAGTTTAGAAAAGTGTGCAATTTGGGAAAGTTTCCGACCAAGCTTGACATTTCCCTGAATTGTTAAGGCCCTGGCACTCAGGACCAGGGGGAGACATGGAATTTGGCATCTGCAGTCATGGCCCTTTTGACAGATATGATGAGAGGGTCTAATCACCAATGCCGGAGAATTTAAAATGCCAAGGAATAGGGCGAGTGTCAAAAGATTGAGAAAGGAACTAACATTCCCCAGACATATACTGTGTACATGGCACAGTGCTGGGAGCTAGGTCAGGGGCACTTATGTAGCTTTCAGAGCAATAAACGCCTGACAGTTCTAATAATGCTGCCTTAGGAATATCCTACTGCTTTAACTCTTAAGCCATGCTATGACCTGAATGTTTGTGTTCCCCCCAAATTCATACATTGAAATCTAACCCCCCCCAGATGCTGGTATTAGAAGGTGGAGGTCTTTAGGCAACGGCTAGCTCAGGATGGCAGAGCCCTCATTTAGTGCCTTGCCTCTTCCAACATGTGGGATTATACTGGGAAGAGTACCGTCAATGAGGAGGCAGGCCCTCACCAGACACTGAATCTGCTGGCGCCATGATTTTGGACTTCCCAGCTTCCAGAAGTGTGAGAAATAAATGTTTGTTGTTTATAAGCCAACCCAGTTTAAGGTATTTTTGTTATAGCAGCCCCGATGGACTAAGACAAACCCTCCTTCTTTACTGTGTCTGGTGTAGTGGTTCCCAAACTTTAAACGTTCATGTATACTACCTTTATTACTTTGGTCACATTTGAGTACCACCGGCACTGTAATTTATTTAGTTAGTTAGTTATTTTTTTTAAATCAACTTTACTTTAATTTTGTAAATCAGTTTATTGTAAAAAAATATTATACTGGTCATAGAAAGTCACTGTTAATTAAAAATTATTGTCATATCACCTAAAATTACATCATATGTCACCAGTGAACCCGAGTCCTTACCTTATTTGAGAAAGACTGGAATCCTTGACATCAACTCCAGACTATTTGAATGACAGATTTGGGCTTTCATATCTTGTCTGACTATATTATGATACTGGGTCATCCAGTTGGTGTGAGCCCCAAATTGTCTCTTTCTCCTTCTACTTGCCTTCTATCTCTTCAACTGCAAAGGCAAAGCCCTTGGGGTTCCATCTTCCTCTCTTCCTTCTTGAAGACTGAATTTTCCAACCAAAGCTAGGCATCCTTAGGTTTTGCCCCTGGCACATGGAAGCTACAAAGGAAAAAAGAAGAAATGAAATCATTTTTAAATGTCTACTATGAGTGGGGCACCTAGGGGGCTAAGTTCAGTTCAGGTCATGATCTCAGGGTCATGGGATCGAGCCCCACATTGGGGCTCCACAATGGGCTCTGCCCTCACCACAGAGTCTGCTTGTCTCTATCCCTCTGCTCTTTGCCCCCCTCCCTCTCTATATTTTTCTCTTTCTCTAAAATAAATAAATAAAATCTTTAAAAAAAAAAGCCAAATGCAGTTCCAGATGCTCTATAAACCTGAACCCATTCAATACTTTCAAACCATTTATTGTCATCCCCATTTTACAGGTAAGTAAAACACACTAAAGAGAATGTAAGGAATTAGCCAAGGCAGCACATGGGTAAAGCTGAGATGCGAACCAAGCTGTATCTGACAATAAAGTATGTGCTTCTTCAGTAAAAATCCTGAAGAAGAGAGTCCATTGGCATTTCAAAGATATGATATGCAGAGCTGATAATCTCCCTTAAACTGACAAAAACTCAATCATTTTTGTGATTCAAATAGCTACAAAATATATGTGTTTCTGATTCAAGTTGCACTTAAGGTATAAAAAGACTGTTTCAAAGAGCCATTTAATGTTCAAGAGCCTTTTAAATAGGATCAGGTGACTCAAGGTGGCTAACTGAGAAGATCTATTTCTTGTTTCAGTCTTAAATGTGCTGAAATGATATCCAATTCATAATGCTACTATTGATATGCCCAGAGGGTAGAATCCTGTGACTACTTAATCTCATGTTCCCTCAGAGCAGAGGACTGCATAATCTTTCATTGTGTGAGGGCACCATAATTCATTCGAACATTTCTCTCTTTTTGGATATTTAGGTTGATTTCATTTCTTCGCTTATATGAATAATGGTGTTATTGTTGGTTTTAAAGTTCAATTTGGGAGCTAAAGATGTTTCATTTTTAAATGGACTTCTTTTATAGTTTATGAATTTAAAAGTGAGTATGTGTATTAGCCATTAATTTCTTTTTTTGTTACAATTTTCAGTTTACGCACATTATGTATCTCTTTATTTGTATGGTGGCCTTTTCCTCATTGACTTGCAATCTCCATGAAGACAGGGACCTTGTTTGTGTTGTTCAATGTTGTTTTCCCAGATTTCAGAATAGTACCAGGCACAAAATTAGGCAAGATTAAATAAGAAAGGTCCCCTATGTTTCACCTAGAAATTATGCCAATGATGTTAATAAGAACTTTCCTTAGAATAAAAGTTACACAAGCTAGCACCAAATTTTAATATCAAGTGCATTTTTCCTGGTCAGAAAGATCATCCTGAGTTCAGGCTACATGATTTGTAGGTACCACATTGATCTTACATAACAGATATGGATCTGAATATACACTTTCTTAATGTAAAATTTTAACTAAACTATAGCGAAACATAGATGTTCAGAATGTTCCCTTTGGGCCTTTGAGTTTTGAATAACAAAATTCTTTACAGAAATGAGGAATGAGCAAGTGAATAAATATTTGTTTAAAAATAAGGAAAGTCCAAATGGCAAAGAATTTATGAGTTAAGGAGAGACAATTCATAATAAGAAATTGTTATATAGGTCAACCCTTTATTTAAAAAAAAGGAAAAAAGCATATAAATGTTTGCATTGTGATGGAATTTTGCTACACTTTTCAAGTTTGAAAGGTTTACTACATATTCAAATTAAAATTCTTGGAACACAGGCATGAACTCCCACCTACCTCCATGCACAACATACATAGTAGAGCCGAGAAACTGTGTTTTACCCTCAGAGAGAAAGCTGTTAGTGGTGATGGACCTTTCTTGTAATTCTTACTATGGGCCAACCACTGTGTTCAACATTTAATATTTAAGAGCTCAGTTAATTCTCTGAGATAGTAATCGTTATTCCATTTTACAGATGTGAAAACTGAAACACAGAAACGTCAAATAACCTGCTGGATGACATAAAGCTCCTAAGTCACAAGCAGAATTTCAACCCAGACTCAGAGTCTTAATCTTTGAACAGTAAACCTAACTCCAGAAACTAAGGATTCCATTCTGACATGTATTTCCAGTTTTCCCCTCTTTGAAAAACCAGTTTATAATGTTTAGTGTTAAATATGTCCTGGGCCCCAATCTAAGTCATTTGTTACACACACTAACTCATTTAGACTTCAAAACAACCTTGTATGGGACATATAACCATTACTGTTTCCATTCTGCAAATGAGAAGCTAAGACAAGCTGAAATCAAGTAACTTGAACTTGAACTAGGTTACATGTTTTTTTCTGTTTTTATTTTTGTTTTTTTAAAGATTTTATTTATTTATTTATTTATTTATTTATTTATTTATTTATAAGAGAGAAAGAGAAAGAAAGAGAGAGCACATGGTGGGGAGGGGCAGAGAGAGAGGGTGAGACAGAATCTCAAGCAGACTCCATGCTGAGTGTAGAGCCCAACAGGGAGCTCAGGATCCCACAACCCTGGGATCATGACCTGAGGCAACTAGATGGAGGACAACTCCAATAGAGAAATGTTGGGAGCTGTAACATTTCTCACTTCTTATTTATTTGCATGAGAAACAAATGAAATGCTGCACTTAAAAAATTAAAATTTGCAGGGTTTTTTTTTATTACAGTTCTGTCTCATCTATTCTGATTAATACTATAGCCAAAACTTCCAACTAATGTAATAAGACTTGTATAGTTTTTATTACAAATTTGATTAAAGACAATATAAGAGAAGGAAGTAATAGGCTCACTTTACTTATGAGAGCAGATCTAAAAATCAAATATATATATAATTGCATTTTATATTATATATAAGTAAATCCAGTAAGTTTTATAAAATATATTATGATCTTTAAGTTAGCTTTGTCCCTGGAAGCAAGGTTGGCTTAACATCAAAAAGTCTACCAATATGATGACATATCACATTAATATAGTAGAAAAATCAAATGATTATCTGAATAGATGAAGAAAAATATTTAATAGATTTAGCATGTATTCATGATTTTAAAATTCTTACTAAACTTAAAACTTAAGAGATCTTCTTATCTTAGTGTTACTGGTGGGAAGCAGGCTCTGAGACAGACATTTTCATATAGAAAGTTTATTGAGAAGTACTCCCATGGGCAGTAATGGGGTTTGGGGAGGTGAAGGAAGCAGTACTGGACAAGAGAAAGTCAGCTGCTTTGAAATTATAGCAGACCTCACCTAATGATGTAAGTAGCATGTGAGCCAGCATAGCCATTCAGAGCTGAGCTCTTTCAAAACAAGAAGGCCATAATTTTACACAACCAAAGCTACCTGTTATTAGACATAGTGTTTCCTGGGAAAGGGCCAAGTACAAGGAGGTTTACTTCACCCAAGTCAATTGCTGGAGGGCCTTAAATGAGAGATACTGATATGCCACCAGCTGAGAAAATGACAGCTTCAGGAGAGGATCTGGCCAGGGCACCAAAATATTCACTACATTTGGTAGACATACAAAACAGAGAAATTTAAATGCATTCTCTTTAAGGAGGCAAAACCCACTATTATGTTTTTTAAAAACATAGTACAAAAGGTCCTGGGGAAACCCCTTAGAAAAGAAAAGGAAATAACAGCAGAGGGATTGAAAGGGAAGATCTAAAGTTATCAGTATTTGTAGAAGATATGATCACTTGTATAAAAGAAATAATGGGAGTAGCAAAAAATTATATTGAATGAGAAAGTTAAATAAACTTATATATAAGATCAACTTGAAGTAATCTAAAAATCAGCTTGCAGCAAAGTAATAAATTAAATGCAATTCATGTATCAATAGAAACTATTCTTAATCTAGAAAATAACAAAGAATTCACAAGACTACTATAGAGATTGTATTCCATCAGTGGATAATGGAATGTTATACATTACCCACAAATTGAGTCATAATCTTACATATTAAATACTCAGTAAGTATATTCTCAAACTTACATGATAAAATAAAAATTAAAAAATACATTGAAACAGAAGAATACATATCTAATTATATCTTGACTTAGTACTACATTTTAATCATAAAGATAAAAATTCTTCAGGCATCCATATGGAAAAACTAAATCTGCTTTCTAGGGTAAGAACTTCACAGGAGCCTCAGACTTCTCAGAAAACTATAGTACAGTCTACAAAATCCTAAGGAAAATAAAGCACTACCTAAAATTGTCATATCAAGCCAAGATATGCTCAAGCACACAGGACAATAGACATGCAGGACAAAAAAACATTTAAACTGGAAAAAAGAGAAGGTAGAATCCATAAACTATCCTTAGAAAAAAATCTATTAAAAGCCAACTAAGGGGTGCCTGGGTGTCTCAGTCAGTTAAGCATCCAATCTTGGTTTCAGCTCAGGTCATGATCTCATGGTTTGTGAGATCTAGCCCCACAACACTAAGGGGTCCTGCTCAGCAGGGCATCTGCTTGAGATTCTCCCCCCTGCGACTCCCCCCACTTGCACACTCTCTCTCTGTCTCTCTCTCTCAAAATAAACAATAAAATAAATCTTAAAAAAAAAGCCAACTACGAGGTGGATAAAAATAAAGAGCCCCCCAAGTGGGACAAGTATTCATAAAATCATTAAATCTATTTAAATGTAAAAATGAGACTGACTGGGAGAACTACAGAGCCTAATATAAATAAATGCTAGAAAATTTGAAACAAAATATGTGCATCGAAAAGGTAATTATGGGGGGTATAACGTGTGAGGAAATGTGTGAGTCTATTTCATGTTTGACAGTAAAGACTCATTCAAGGTTGTCTATATTGAACACATATTTGAATATACCATGCAGCAGCTTCTTAATATTTTCACTCTTTCTCTCCTTTAAACCCAAAGGAATTTAAAGGATTCAATATCTCATAATTTAAAAACCAAATAAAAAACTTTTTAAGTAAAATATATTCATTCCTTTAGATTGACTACATTTTCTTTAATATTCTTTAAATTCAGGTAAAATTAAATTAACTCGTTTTAAATTTAATACTAGCATATTAGCCTATCTCCATATTATGTGCCTGTCTACCTCCTCTGTCTGGCTAAATAGATTAAAAATATGAGTTCTTGTATGCATAAAGAGACCTCACCCAGTATTGATTATTTCTGGCAAGAAAAATTATTTGAGGTAATCTGTTTTTTTATTACTTATGTTTTTTATTAATAATGTGCAGATATATTACTAAAATAATAAAAAGATTATGCTTAATGATATATGTAAATATAATCAAATGAAAAACTACAAATAAGTAAATAGAAAATTTTATTAAAAAACTAAGTAAGAAGACTGGTTACAAAATTAAATAAAAATTCAACAGATTATTTACATAACAAATAGTAGCCAACTAGAAAACATAATGAAGAAAAATTGCATTTTTAAAAATAACAAAAACCATAAAGACCCTGGAATAAATGTAACAAAATATGCTAAATTTATATGAAGAAACCCAAAAATTCTACCAAGGGCCATAAAAGATGATTCTAAATAATGGAGTGACATATGTTCTTCTTGGGTAGCATGGATTAATATGGTAAAGATGTCAATTTTTTCTAAATTAATGAATCCAAAGCAATCCCAGCTGAAATTTTAAGAGATCATTAAAACAAATTGAGAGTCCAGATGCCAACTAAATATATGCTGAAATTTAGTATATAATATAGGCTGCATTTTATACCAGTTGGGAAAATAAGAATTAATTAAAATTTTCAGAGGAAAAACTGGCTAAGCATCTAAAACATTCTTTATAATACAATGCATTCTGGAGGAATCAAATATTTAAATAAAAAAGATATAAAATACTGAGAGAAAAACATGGGTGATTACTTTTATCATCTTAGAGCATAGAAGACATTTCTAAATGTGACCTGAGACCCAAAAGACATAAAAAAAAGATGAAAAATTTGATTCCACAATATTTTTAAAATTTTGGTGTGGCAAAACAAAACTGAACAACAACAAAAGCATATCCAGCATTGGTAAAGATGTGAGGAAATGAGCATCCTTATGCATTTTGGAAAGGAGCTTAAATTGGTACAAATTTTAGGAGGTAAGTTTGCCAACCATGCCAAGATTTTAAATGTTCATTCTCTTTGATCCATTAATTCCACTTAGCTCATCCAAGCAATATTTATTGAAGACCTAATATGTACCCGGCATTGTGGTAGGTTCTGTCAAAAAATAAGGGAATACAGCAAATATGGTCCCTGTCTTCTTGGACAAAATGTTTTCTTAGGGATGAGGCATATCTTTTTCAAGATGGCAACAAAGAGTAAGCTTTAGAATCCTTCATTTGTGTGACTCCTTTCCAAGGCCTTAGGTATTTTTATGCTTAAATTTAAAATTTATTTCTTAAAAGTGGCATTTTTAGGCCTCCCCAAAACCTGATTCTGGTCCTGCTTAGAATAAAATCAAACTAACTTATAAAAATGTACACATAATAATTTTCTTCATTATAGCTATATTTGTGGCTGAAAAGAGAACATATAGACTAAATACAATATTAATACAAATATCAAATACTTACATAGTTCTTAATATGTACTAAGCACTTTTTAAAGTTTTGTATACTTATCAACTCACTTATCTCTAAAGCGATCTGAGACTAGTATTGATCACTCCCATTATACAGATGAGAAAACTAAGCCACAGACAGGTTTAAACCTAATCTAGGTGCTCGTCAATAGATAATGCATTAAATTGAATCATGGCATAGCCATACAAGATAATTTGATGGAATCCACATGATAAAATAAATCTCTATCAGTTGACATGGAAATATGTCCAATACATTGTTAAGTAAAAAAAGTAAAATCAATAGAGCATTGGTCTGATGATTCACTTATGTAAAATATTTTCTATTTTATTTATATTTCTAATTCTAAATGTTTACTTTTGGTCAGATCCATAGCCAATATATATTTATTGGTTCGCATTTGCATAGAGAGATACCTGAAAGAGTGTTGTATAAAATGGTGACCGTTTCTGGGGCGCCTGGGTGGCTCAGTCGGTTAAGGGTCTGCCTTTGGTCATGATCCCGGAATCCTATGATCAAGCCCTACATTGGGCTCCCCACTGAGTGGGGAATCTGCTTCTCCCTCTGACCATGCCCCCCTCTAGTGCTTTCTCACTCTCTCTCAAATAAATAAATAAAATTTAAAAAAAGATAAAATAGAATGATGACCGTTTGTTTCTGGGTCAATGAAATTTGGGATGACTTTATTTATGTTATTTTATTTTTTAAAAGACTTTATTTATTTTTGAGAGAGAGAGAGAGAGCAAGCGAGTAGGGGGAGGTGCAGAAGGAGAGGGACAAGCAGATTCTGCATTGATGGTGGAGCCCGACTCATCAGAGTGGGCCTCCCAGGTACCCCATTTCTTTTCTTATTTATTATTTTATGCAGTGCTTGAATTTTTAGCTGTGAATATATTTTACTCACTGAAAAAAACATGTTGTTTTTGAAGAGAAAATATATAGCCCAGGTATGGAATAAAGGTATATTGCAAAGCATCATGTATGTTTTGTATGTTAGTATGATCTAATTAATGTTCATGTATAGTCTGAAATAAGCTACAACATGGAGTTAGTAGCATTTATGTAATAGAGTTGTAGGCAACTTTAAAAATATTTTCTTGCTTCTCTGCATTTTCTGATTTTTCCTGAATGTGCATATCATACTTATATAATAAGCAGTAACATTGACCCATAAATACATTAAAAACAAAAATGTCTCATGTATTATGTAGTCATTCTTGATCTGCAAATTCATTGAACATAGGTTATGTTTTTTCAAACATGGCTTTAGTAATTGTTTCTATTGTCATTTATGCCTCTAAAAAACAAGTATCGCCACATCTGACCTTCTTTCTGCTCTTCATCACCAGCGTCGGCATCTTTGAGTTTTTCTTCTTCATTCTGCATTTCTTTTGCAGATTCTAGAGTTCAAACTCACCATCACTAATTCTATAGTGTTAATTCTGCTCTTTATTGCTTTTAGTGCAGATTTCTACTCTATTATTGCATTTTTAATCTCCTTATAATCTTTCTTTATCGTGTCAAACTCCTGTTTTTATTTCTACCTGCCTCTCAGCCAACTCCCTTCTTATCTCGACTTATTTTCATATAATCTCATTTTTCATCTCTTTATTCAAAGACTGTAGTTTTCTTTTCTATTAAGATTACAAAGCAGACAATTTCTGCAATTTCTAGTTTCTTTAGTGACTTTATAAACCGTTCTTTTTCTGCATCTTGATTGCTCTTTCCCCCTTTTAATGTGCACAGTATTTTCACTGCAACCATTTCTTTTTCTGTTTTCAGTGTCATCAACTTTAAACAACAGAGTATCCAACGGTGGTTGGTGGAGGACTCTGGCATGCCCTTCCACTTGCCCTAGCTTACTGTTAAAATCCCCTGCTCAGATCGTAAGCAAATAGGTTGGTTGATATTCATGTCTCAATGCCACGTTTTGGAGTCTAGCAGCCATTTATCTGATGGTGATGTTGGGTCTTAGGCAGGTCTCCTTGTCCTTAAGGTACTATGAGAAGACAGAATACTGCAGTAATGAGGATATCAGTCACATACCGTAAAATAGTGCATTCAAAATCTGGATCTACCAATTATTAGAAAAGTTCCTGATTCCTTTAAGGTCCACTTTACTCTATGTGTGAAATGGACACTATAATAGCACATACCTCCCTGTGCCGTATAAGGATTGATACTAATATCAAATCTATAGAGCACTAAAGTACTTCAAACATATTAACTCACAGACTCCTGACTCTGTTTATTCTCCTTTCATAGGAGAAGAAATTGAGGCAGCAACATGTTAAGTAATTTGCCCAAGTTCACACTGTTGTAAAATGTAGAATTGGGATTAGAATCTAGGCAACCAGGTTTCTAGTGAGTGCTTGTACTAGCATCTGATAAATAATTACTATCATTATTACTTGGAGGGAAATTTATTTGTGAATGATCAAAAGTAGTGAGTACTTCTTCCCTCTTGTGAAACAATAAAGGCAAAACAGTGTTCCACTTACATGTCTTTTTTCCCCCTCTTCCCATTGTATTCTAAGATGAAAATTTGCCATAGTTTAACTCCTCTGTCTCAGGGTGTATAGAATGCCTGAAAATTACAATTCCTGAAAATGTTTAGAAATCCAAGTTGGGGAACCTGGGGTGGAGTGTGCGTTTGTATGTCTGTGTGTGTGTGTGATCCTTTTCATCTGCTATAGTACATACATATATACATACACCCACACATATATATCCCACATGCAAAGCTACTTTCAAATTCATGTTCCTAGTTCTGTTTGGTCGAACTGTGGCTATACAATCTATCTGTGGTTGGTGGTTGTCACAGATTTTGCTTTCCTGAGCCAAGGCATAGGCAACTGTATTGAAGTGCCTCTGCATTGTCCTTCACGTTGACAGTTTTGATCTCCTGCAAGTGATGAGGTATGTGTTAATGTCACCTGACAATTGTGTTTCTCTTTTCCACTCCATGAATATTATAATTAGAGGAAATTCCTCTAAGATTTTGGCAGTAGATTAGTTGTCAATCTTAGTTTCTTGGTTTATTATGCACTGTCATCTCTTTCTGTGTTTCTTAGGTATTTTGTGATGAAAATCACAAAGTCTGAGATAGGGAGTGTTCTTCAATCACTTTCTTAAGCTGCTCCCTCCTCAATTCCACTCCTACTTTCGAACCGTGCACGCGCACACACATACAGCTGGAGAGCTTGAACCAATATTAATGTCAAAGGTAATATAACAACAAAGAGAGTAATGTTAACATTATATGAGAGAAAAAGAAGATTAATTTCCTTGAGAATCCATACTCTGTGCCCCTTATTCTGTGATGGCAGAAGGGTCCAAGTCAAAACAGATTAGATGCAGACGGATTTGTGGGTTGGAGGGTTTAAAAATTTCAGCGAATTACTTGCCAGAATTGTCAGCAAAGAAGTAAAGTATGAAACTATTTATGGAGAATGAGGGGTATTAGATACCTGGCAAAAGTTTGCAAAAGCTACTGTTTGAAATGGAGAAGAGCCAGTTTTTCATTAGGATAATGATCTGTCCAGTGTGGTATATAACAAAGACAAAAATGAAGGTGGCCTAAACAAAGAAGATGTATATATCCCCTTCATGTGACAATCTTAGTATAAGCAACATAGTCTTATTTAGTGGCCCCACAGTCTTAGGGAACTACCCTCTCTCTTTCTTTTTTTTTTTTTTTAAGATTTTATTTACTTATTTGCTAGAGAGAGAGAGTGAGAGTACAAGCAGGGGGAGCTGCAGGCAGAGGGAGAAGCGGGCTCCCCGCTGAGCAAGAAGCCCGATGTGGGACTCAATCCCAGGACCCTGGAATCATGACCCAAGCCAAAGGCAGCCACTTAACTAACTGAGCCACCCAGGCATCCCAGCTACCCTCTTTCTGTTACTTGTTCTGTGTTCTGCCCTCACCTACATCCACGATCACTTCTCACTATGTCCACATTTCAGGCAAGTGGTGGGAGGATGAAAGGCAGAAGAAGAGCTCATCTGTTGACTGTAAGACCACTCATAGGAAGTTGAACACATGAGTTCCATTCATATTCCATTATAGAAATCTCAGCATGGTCATACCCAGCAGCAAGGGAACCTAAGAACTGTAGTCTCCAGCTGGGAAGCACTAGGCATAGTGAACATTTAGTGGTGCCCTTATAAAGTAGAAAGGAAAGAATGGAAATTAGAGGACACAATATTCTATGCCATAGTCAATAGGGGGCATGTATTTATGGGGGCCAGCAAAATTGTGGAGTGAGCCAACTTTGCTTTTGCAAGTCTTCCTTTTTCATTTGCCCCCAATTCCAGTGTTTTCACGATTTCCCCCAAATATGTAATGGCTTTTCCTGCCATGTGGGGCAGAGAAATTAACATCTATCTTGGCTTCCAATTTATACTATACTGGGTCAACTGACATCTGCTTGGATATTTCCAGAGCAAGAACTCAGAACATCATTGGATTGTTAGATGATTCCAATTTTTAGACTTTTCTTTTTTCAGTTAACTTTATGATGTTGTTATAAATAAAAATATGGCAGAGTCCATTGCAGTCATTCTCTCTTTCTTCCCTGCTAACAAACTCCAATTTGTTCAGGTAGTATGTGGGGACCCTTTGATTGCATGGATTTTAGACTCTTACTCCAGAGTGCATCATGATTGATGTAATCCAGTCACTATAATATCATTCCTCTTAGACAGTCATGTTTGTGCAGTTCTGTATAACCAGACAAGAGGATAAATCATGGAACTGGAGACTTTCTTTCACCAAACAACAAACCAGTGATTACACTGGCAATATTGGTTAAAGAAATGCAGACGTCATTGAAAATTATGGAGAAAGCAGGCAAAGTCAGTCAACATCTTAGTTAGACGGGTGGAAATCCATACACATTGATGCAATTAGCAATTTCAATTGACTGTAGGCATAAGAATTGGAACTTGGAACTCAGCTAGAAACTGAGAAACTAGAGTCATTATCTAGGGATAGGACACATTGACCTATCTGTATTGAAGGGAGGGATTCTGGACCTAGGAATACAGTGGTCCTAGAAAAAGTGGAAAGGGTTAAGAGGTCCAGGCAATTAATGCAGAGATGACATAAAAAATACAGGTAGGGGAATAAGGGTACACCAAGCAGAGAGACTCAGGTGGTAGTAGATAAGCTCTGATGGCCAAAAGGCTTAAGCCACCAGGTTTGTGAAATTCAAAAGTGGGATTCTAGCCTGTAGGAGTCCTCCTTAGGTCTATAAATAAATATATATAGCAAGAGCGACCAATGAAGCTGAGGGAGCAGGTATATTGGATAGAACCTAAGGAAGGAATTTAGATACAGAACTATTCAGGGACATGGTTTTTAGAATTCAAGTGCTAAAAAGAACATCGTGTATTTGATCGGGGGGATAGAGGCAGAACTGTTTGAGGTCTACATTTCTATTTTGGGAGATACGGATATTGAAGCATTCTTTCCTTACACTTCCTTACTCTTCTCCTCTCATGTGCTCCAGTGCCACCCATATCCTGATCTTTGACTTCATTTCTTTGTTTGGCCTTTGCTGCTGCCTTTCTAGGTTCAAACTTACGTGTGACTCTCAGCACATCCTAAATACTGCCCCTAATATCCTTTAGCTTGTTGTGTTTTTTGTTTTTGTTTGTTTGTTGGCACCCTGCAATTTAATCCCCAGCCTGGACATGTTTCTGTGCAGCTAGAGCCTTGTCTTGCCTGGCCTCAGTCCCAGTGTGGGGGGGATTTGACAAAGGGTCAGGCAGATTGTTGTTATCAAGTGTTGTGTCCCAGCTTTGTCACTTTTCCCAGATTGGGGATGGAACATCAAGAATCAGTTTCAGAAATAGGGAAGACATCATGTTGAAAGAGTGAGGCTCCTTGCTTGAGTGATGGGAAATAATCAGGCAAAGACCAGTTGCTAACCAGTGTTAGAATACATGGCTTTCTAAGGACCCTGATAATATGCTAAAGAGTAGGGGTAGCTTCGTTGAGATTCCTACCCTTGGTTGGACATTTTTAACAACAAGGTAGTGGAATGTTTTCTTTCCCTGATTGTATTAGTTGAGACAATACCAGAGGCCTGATATTCCACTTGGCTTCTAGGCGTATCATCCTGTCTTGTTCTACTTGTCAAACAAGTTTGAAACTGTCACCAGCATCCTGACCAATTCACCCTGCCTTGTATTTCTTGGCCCCAGACATCTGGAGAGTTGAGGCTCTGCCATCAGATCTCAAATTTTCATTCCCTCTAAGTCCCAGCAATGTATGTCCCTGGTTGAAAGGAAAAGATATTGGATATATGATCATCCCATCTCTGAACTTGAAATTCTCAGTCACATTTCATTTTTTCCTTCAAAAATGATTAGGTGCTCTGCTAGAGATGGCCTTTGTGCTCTGACATGAACTTTTTACTATGTTAGCTGGTTAACGCCCTCATACTTTCTCTGGGTCCCCTTTGACATTATTCCTGTTCTCTCCCCTAGTATTTTCAATTCCTTTTCATATTCTTTCTATCTCATCCTCTGCCCCTCCTTTGTATGCACTTCCATGCTCTGAACTCCCTATATGTTCTATATGGCAATTTTTCCCCGGTGGTGTCAGAAGAGAGACAGATAAGCTAATGCAAGCTTTCTTTCCCAAGATTCATAATTACATTTCAACAACAAAAAATTATTGATTGCTAAGCACACTCCCAGGTCCTGGTGATAAAGTGATCAAAAAGACAATTCCTGCCCCCAGAGGAGCTCACAGTCCTATGCAAAAACTAGAGAGATGCATGAAAAAAATAATTATAATACAGTGTGGCAAATATTATAAGAGAGATATGCATGAAAACTTGTAAGAATATTAATGATGGAGCAATATATTCTGTCTGTAGAGTAAGAAAAAGCTATAGACTAAATCCAACAATTAAATGCCTTTTTCCTTCTATGTACTTAAGAAACTTATTAAAAATTATAGAATGCTAGAGATGAGTATTCCTTTTTTAATCTGTGAGAAAATAGACCGTGAGAGGTTGAATGACTTGTTCAAAATCACTGAGCATGCTTTGACAATGCTGGGATCTTATGTATTAGTCAGGAAAATTAGCACTAACTGCTACAATAGATGAAGCCTCACAATCTCAGTGACTTAACACAACAAAAGGTCTCCCTCCTCCTGCATTCAAAACTGATGTGGGCTAGATGGTCTTTGTCCATCTTGTGGGTATGCCACTTGTTGCACATGGCCTCCAAAATTGTTATAGCAGGGGCAGTGAAAAGTAAAAACACACTGACACTTAATTGTCTTGCAATTTGAAGTGACAGATGTAGCTTTCTCTCATACTTCATTGGCATACACAAGGCTTATTGCCCCAATATGAGAAATGCTTAAGAACGCATGAAACATATTGTGTCCAAACTATCTTTGCCAGACCTGTCTTCCCTTAGGAATCCTACATCTACTCTCAGTGGGTGATCTTCATTGTATGCTGGTTGTGGTAATGGTAGGGCACAAAGTATATTTTTAAGAGAGACAGATGGATGGATGGATGGATGGATGGATGGATGGATGGATATATGTGAGATAACTTCTACATCATTGATGATCATTATTCCAGCTGACCTTCTTAGCTAGGTTGGTGTTTATCTTCTACCTTATTTTTCTTATGAGTTGACCCTCATGCTTTTCAGATGAAAAGCATGACCACCCTTTTACTGAACAGAATTCAAGAGAATTTTGATAGTGCAGCATGGGATATCATTGTATTAATCATTTTGTAATGAGTACTGCAGAATAAAATGCCTGGCATAGTAAATAATAGCATTAGAGCTGTCTTTGAAAGAAAAGGTCAATATTATACCTGGTTACTGATAGGAGAGATTAATATACTCTTGCTATTATTAATAATAGTAATTAGACTCTATTGCTTTAGCTGATCCTTAGGTCCCATTTATAGGAACAGCCTAATGTTCTTCCTGAGCATGACTTGGCATATTTTAGCACATCATTGCAAGCATTGAAAATCAGTGCCAGGATCTTCTTAACATTTTATTAGCTTTTGGCACTTGGATTTTGTATTTGTATTGGGCTTGCTTTTCCACCACTGAAACAGTTAGCAGGGATTTTTATATGAAAAGCAGAAGACCTTTTCTTAATAGCATTTCTTATTGGGGGGCATAAATATAGATCTTTTTATATTTTGCACCATTTAGCGCAGCCACTGTTGCAAATTAAGAGGATAGGCATCCTTGTCAGGACAATTAACACATGCAGCAGAAAATCTTCTTAGCCATGGGGGAAAAATAAAAGTTTAAATTGAGGTTGTCATACCGGGAAACCTTTTAGGTACTGGGAGCAGAGACAGGGGAGAGAAAAATGGAATGCTAAGTGTTTGTTGACCAGATCATCGACCTCTTTTCTGTTACAATTTCTCTATCAAGATCACCTTTGAGTACTGTGCAAAGGTTTGCAGAAATGTAAAAACATGCCAGAACAGATGATCCTTGTTTAAAGGCTAAAAACATGGAGGGTAATTTTAGGAGTTTCCTCATTCAAATAAATTCCCCTCCATGTTCTTCCTCTGTCGTGAATTTTCACTATTATTTCCAATTTTGGGTTAAGGCACTAAAGGCCTCTATTAAAATGAACCAGTGTTACCTAGCAGGGGTAAACCACTTACTCTTTATCATTAATGTCTTACTGTGAATAATTAAAATGAGGTTTCTTCCTGCAGCAAAGCCTTAAGAAGTAATAGTGGTAATGTTTAAAAACTTAAAATTTATAGCATGCTAGCATTTACAATGCTAACTGAGTTATTCACCCATTTGTTTCTTATAATAATCGTGTGAGATAAAATAGGTGTGTGTGTGCACGGTATTTTCTTTTAACTGATGGAGAACTGCGATGAATCAGCTGCCTATTCAAGGGCATGCTAAAGGACTGACTTATAGAATAAGTAGGAAGGAGTAGGAAGGAGGAAGTGGGGACAGCATGTGGGAGGGCCAATTCTTATTGGACCAATAGGGAGCATACTGAACAGCTAAGCTCTGTGTGAGGACCAGGAGGTCTTCAGGGGGTTTATGTTTGAAAGGCAGACTACTAACCATAGTTGCGTTATCTATCTTTTCTTGAGTGTCTGTTACTGGCTGAGACCAAACTAGACTCTTCCATAAACTTTCATTTTCTTTTCTCTATAATCTTGAAAGGTGGATTATTGTCCATATTTACAGATGAGGAAACAGGGGTTTGGAAAAATTGAAAATTTGTTCAAGGTTACTCAAATAAAAGTGGGAAAATATTTTCCTCTTCCTAAGCTGCACATTCCTTCACAGCCACACACTACTGTGCAAGAAAGCAAACAAAGAAAAGGTCATGGCAGGGACTTGAAAACAAATTTCCCTTTCTTCACATCTGTCTCAGGCTTGGCTTCTTTGCCCTTCCCCTTTCCATTAACTTTCTAATCCTGCAAAGAACAGAAATTGGATCACACCCTGACCAAAGGGAGGGTTTAAAAATTTCTACCTGGATTCTCTTTCAGCTTTCAAAGTTTGTCATTTGCCCTTCAGATTCATTACGTGGAACATTTCATATGTCTATTTCAGTAGTATTGTTGAGGTAAAATAATAAATTTGTTTTTTGTTTTTGTTTTTTTAAACAAGACACTTTTTTCTTCCTTATTGAACAATATGGTAGCCATATGTTTCCCTCCTATGTTAAAAATTACCCTCAATCATTTTAAGGTGCAGTGAAACCTATCAAAAGTTTCTGACCAGATTTCCTTCTCCAGTAAGAAGTCATTAAGGGCAAAGAGTGACTGATACAATGGAAGGCAGGCAACTAAACTTTCCCTTAGTATTTGTTACCACTGTTGCTGTAAACTAAAATTATTCTCCCCTTGACTGAAAAGTGGCCATCTCTTGGGTGAAATGTGGCAGCTGCTTAACAGTGTACAGTAATAAAACATGGTTGTCTATGGGCCGCCCAGGTGGCTCAGTCATTAAGCATCTGTCTTCGTCTCGGGTCATGATCTCCGGGGTCCTGGGATCGAAAACCTGCATTGGGCTTGCTGCTCCGCGGGAAGCCTGCTTCTCCCTCTCCCACTCCCCCTGCTTGTGTTCCCTCTCTTGCTGTGTCTCTCTCTGTCAAATAAATAAAATAATCTTTAAAAAACAAAACAAAACAAAACATGGTTGTCTAAAAAGAAGTAATGATGAGCTGATGCATTTAATTGACAGGACAGAAAGAGGATTAGAGGGCTTAGAGGTATTCTTTGAATTTTCATCTCCCTTTGAGCAACCTTGAGTGGGCTGCTTAATTTCTCCATTAGTCAGTTTCCTCATCTGTAAAATGGGCATAATGATACTTACGTAGCTCACAGAGGCATTGTCAGAATTAATTAGGAAAAGTCCTCTGAGATCTCTGGATGAATGGTGCCAGGCAATTGCAAATGATTAGTATCCTTATTATTCTGACACTCACCCATAAGGCCTATCGATCAAATATGGCTCTAGCTGAACTGGGCAAAGCATTGGATTCTGCAATGCATTCACTAGCAATTTGCCCTAAAGATAAAGTCTGTCACACACAATGTCTCCCTAGAGCAAGCTTAGGCTGGTAACAGTATTGATATAGGTGATCTGCCTGCCAGGATGCACAGAGGCAGTTTAACTAGAGCTAACTATGGCTAACAATAGTGCCAGAGCCAAGAACTCACCTCTGATTGGGTTGTTCAAAGAAACTATTTTTGAACGAGATAATCAGACAGGATTTTCTGCACCATTGGTATGGGTAGCATTCTGAAGGATGATTTCAGAGGAAGGAGACTTGCAATACTTTTCTAGAAGAGAAGAAAACCAGAGAGAATTGTGTCCTTGCAAATTGCCCATTGTGGTGTTCATAACTTACTTATCTTGGCCATTTCTTTTTATTGTTGCATAAATGTTATATGTTTGTTCTTAGAGTAGGAATGAAAGGATGGAGAGAGTTGGCAAGTAGGACAGGTAAGATGGAGCTTCCAATATCACAGGAGCTTTTGATCTAAGAGAGCAAGATGGACATGTGCAAACAATGTACACAGAATAGGGGAAGAGGAACTTTGAGGAAGCTTCAAGCCAATGCTGAATGTAGGGGCTTTGATGTGGTATGGCTGATGTTATTAATCAGAACATCATGAGCTATACCAAACTGTATAATGTGTCAGTAAAAATATTCTTATTTCCAGGACTACCACCTTAGTGCAAATTACTATCATTTCTCCACTGGATTACTTTGGTAACCTTTTGGCTGATGTCCCCTGTTTCAACCTTTGTCCTCCTAGTCTATTCAACACACACTTGATCACTCAGAGCAACACTCTTCTCTTTATCAAGACCTCTTTCCCCATTGTGCTTAGAATCGGTTTCAAACTTTTGCTGTTACTTCTTATTGCTTGGTTATCATTTTTTATTGCCCATTTCTAATCTTATTCTGAAATCCAGCTGTTATCTAAGCTCTATCCATACTAGTTTCCCTTCAGTTCCCTAAAAGTCAGGTCTTTTCATGCCCCAGGGCTTTCGCATGTACCTTCTTGCCTGGAGTGTTCTTCCCAGGTGGCTTCCACTAGCTAGACTTCAATACTCAAAACATTTCATTTGTATGTGAAATATTCAAAAGGCTTGAATTGGCATCCCTTGCCAATATCCTGTGTATTGTGTATTGTGTATTGTTTCATGGTATTTATTAAAATCTGTAATTATTCATTCATTCACTCAAACGTTTATTCAATCTTTCATTTTCTTCTTCACTGGTATTGTCTCCTACAGAAAATGGGCTCTCAGGAGAAAGAACTTGCCCTCACCCCTAACTTACCAGTAAACAGCACAATACCTGGCACAAACATAAAATTTCTTTCTCCCTTTTTTTTAAACATAAGATTTCTTAATGTTGCCATGAGAGACGATGGACTCTGAAAAACAAACTGAGGGTTCTAGAGGGGAGGGGGATGGGGGGATGGGTTAGCCTGGTGATGGGTATTAAAGAGGGCACATTCTGCGTGGAGCACTGGGTGTTATGCACAAATAATGAATCATGGAACACTACATCAAAACCTAATGATGTAATGTATGGTGATTAACATAACAATAAAAAATAAAAATAAAAGATTTCTTAATGTTGAACAATTACCTCTATTAAGCACCTGCTGTATGTCATGCATTATACTATACACTTTATATACAAATCTCATTTTTCCACGCAACAACTTTGAGAGGTTGGTTTCACCGAGCTACAGTTTTCATACAATTAAATTGAGGTTTAGGAACACTGAGACTTGCTAAAGACCACAGCTTGGATTTAGGGAAAATTGGATTCAAACACAAGTCTCCTTAGCTCCAAAGTTAGGACTGGTTCTGTTGTTTCCTGATTCCGAGGCTGGATGAGCAATTCAAATGAAGGGGTCAATGATAAATCCTATCTCAGGAGACATCTAAAATATTCAAACTCCTAGAAGCAGAGAGTAGAATGGTGGTGAATGTGGATTGTCTTGAAAAACATTTTTGGGAAATTGAATCTAAGAGAAAACCCCTAATTGTTAAGTACCTTTGTTAAGTACTGAGAACTTGGTAATGACTTTCCAGAGGAGAATTAGTAAAAACCTTGAAAAGAATAAACCAAAACAATCTTTTCCTGTCATAGGAAATTTTCCCATTTATTTTCCAACTGCTTCTCACCTGAAGGCATCTCAATCTTTGGCTTCTGATTATTGTTTCCTGGAGGGAAGTTTAGGGAGTGTGAAAATTATTTCACTTTAGGTTCACTCCAATTCACTTAAGAACTTTGCACATTTGAGAATCGAAATAAATGAATAAATAGCAAAAACCTATAGAACTAAAGGGAGAAAAACTTGTGCTTTTCTTTTCTCAAACTTTGACATTTAATATGTGATATTTTGTTTGTGGGTTGGAGCACTCTCAGATTTAATGCAAATAAACAGGTTAGCTATTAAAAATGAGACAAATGTTCAAATAGAAGTATGGTTCTTTCTTTGTCAAAATTAAAAATGAATCATTTTTGATGGGCAGGATTTTCTAGCATGAGTTTTTTTTCAGAAAGGTAGTTTTTTGTGTGTTTCTTGCTTGTTTTCAGGATTGTTTTGCTGAAAGGTTTCCAGTTGCCTATGATGATAGGAAAAAGATGTTAAAATAAAGATATGCATGTATTTAAGTCATCAAATCTCAACCAGAGCAATCAAAACAACCACAAAGACACATGAAGACGAAATTTCAAATATTGTGGCACAGCTGTGGACTGCTAGGCAACAAACAACTAAACTAAAATCAGAAGTGTCCATTAAGGGGCACCTGGGTGGCTCAGTCAGTTAAGTGTCTGCCTTCAGCTTGGGTCATGATCCATGATCCCAGGGTTCTGGGATTTAGTCCCACATTAAGCTCCCTGCTCAGTGGGGAGCCAGCTTCTCCCTCTCCCTCTGCCTGCAGCTTCCCCTGCTTGTTCTCACTATCTCTCTCTCTCTCCCCCTCTCTGTGTCAGTCAAATAAATAAATAAAATATTAGAAAGAAAGAAAGAAAGAAAGAAAGGAGAAAAAAGAAAGAAAGAAAAAGAAAGAAAGAAGAAAAAAGAAAGAAAGAAAGAAAGAAAGAAAGAAAGAAAGAAAGAAAGAAAGGAAGAAAGAAAGAAAGAAAGAAAGAAAGAAAGAAAGAAAGAAAGAAAGAAAGAAAGAAAGAAAGAAAGAAAAGGTGTTCATTAAAATTGAATAATATATCTGTGTCCCAGAGACTAGGTTATGTTCAGTACAAAGAGGAGTTGGTGGGTATTAAAAGATAAAACAAGTCCCTTTTGACTGTTAGGGACTAGTGGTGATGACAGGGAGAGTAACTGATAAATCATTATAAAGTGGTCAGTGTTAGGATAGAAGTAGTCACAAGGCTCTATGAGAAGACAGAAGGTAGAGCCCCAAATCCAGCCTGGCAGAATCATGACAGACATCCTAGAGGAGGTGACACCTGGACTGAATAAAGAAATGCTTTAGTTGTCAAGAGCATAACAGCGAACAGGGGTACCTGAAACTTCCTTTTGCTTCCTTTGCAGCTCATTCCCATCCATTGCAAACAGCTTTCTCCTCAGACAGAGAACATTATGGCTACACCCAGCTTCCAGACTTGTATTTCTTTAGACAGGAAAGCATTTTTCTCTTTCCTGCGACCATTTGAAAAATCCTAGTGAAAGATTCTCATTTTCTTTGGTTGAATTTCTTTTCTAACCTTTAGTCTAATCCTTTTGGCCAAGGAGGTGGTATTTTCTGATTGATCTAGACTTGACCCATCCAATGTATCTAGACTATTACTATTTAACATGACAGCTTCCATTTAAAACCTATGACTTAACATGCTAATGAGAAAGGCCTTAAAAGAGAAGGAGAAAGAAATACATATCAGATGTTAAAAAAACAAAATTCAACTGAGTGAATTTTAAAGTTTTATTGGCTTTATTCAACAATTCATGAATTGAGTAGCATACCATTAGGTAAATAGAAAGGGGCTCTGAAAAACTGTACACAATGAAAGATTTTCATAGGGAGAAGGGTGGGACAAGGAAGTTACTAGCAGAGAGTGGATTATTTACAGCAAGGTCAACTTCCTTTAGGGGATGGCCAGGGTCTATCACACAGATTACCTCACTAATGCTGACCAGGTAATGCCAAATTAACTGGTTTAAGATACCACTCTTACGAGAGGTTGAAACTGTAATTAATTTAGGTATAAAGTCTCCATTTGCTGACTTGAGCTTAGCATAAGTGACTCCATTTTGAGCCTGTTATCTCTTTATTCGTTAACACAGATGCAGCATAAAGGATTGTTGATCAGATAAAATAGTTGATATTCTAGGGACTGTCTTTCAACCTACCAGTGGCTAAAGTAATTAAGGCACTGGATACATTTTAGGTTGCATTTGCCTACTGAGAGACTGACCAGCAGGGAGAAATAAACATTTATTTTCTGTGCTAACTGCTTTTCCATGTGTTTTACTTTCACCATCTCATAAAAATTCTTACTACAGTCTTCAAAGATAAGTATTAATTTAAGTATAGGAACAGAGAGGTTAAATAACTCTTAGACGATCACATGGATTAAGAAGTCACAGAGATTTAATTTGTTTTTAATTAGCAATTCCATGTTCCCTCCTCTACACCATGTGGGATCTTTGGAAAACAATATTTGTAGCATAATGCATAATCTTCCAAATGGCCAGAGGTGTGCAAATAGGAGCATTGTTTTGTTTTCTTTTTTGCTGACTTTATGATAAGATAGTCTTTTTTCTTCAGATTTTAATGTGCTGTGTCAGGAGAAAATATATAATGAGTGCTCTGGATTTTCTGTCTTTTGAGCTGATTCTGTAAGATGTGTCACATGTCTCTTCCTTAGAGAGAGTAATTAATGGAGTGTATTGTTATTTCCATATGATGTCGTCTCTGGAAGAATTTCTCTTTGGGCACACAGTGAGGGAGTTGGGCGGAGAAGGGACATGTGTGAAATTCTGCATTCATACTGAGCATTTTCCCAATAGGATGGCACAAGAAAACATCAATAATTAAATGGGAAATATCCTTTCATCTTTATAGAGAGACCTTCATATTAAGCTTGTGTGACAATTCTTTTAGAAGTATCACTATCTCTGGTTCTCCAATTGTGGATTGGCAGAATATGTGGTGGCTAGGGTTTTGACCAGCAAAGACAATGCTTGGGTCATTCAGTGGGAAGCCAATAACTGCTCCTAAGTTTGGGGCTCATTGCTCATTTCATTAACCCTGCACAAGATTCCCTAGGATTTTTTTTTCCTCTGTCAGGTAAACATTAGGCTTAGTTACAGAGGTGAAAGAGATGTATAAATGGCGGGGGTGGGGGAGGTGTATCTCATTTTATTACTCTTTTTTGTGTAATAGAAATAAAAGTTTTATAAGGAGTATTGTATACAGTAAAACAATCGTTTGTCAAAGGGTAAACTTACTGAACACCAATGCTCTGTTTTTAAAAGATCCCTTGTGTGTCATGAACTACACAGTGTTCATAAAAAGTTGTACTCCAGGGTTAGATATTCTTGCTTCCTCAATTACTAGACTTTGCTGAAGTCTCTCAAGGAAAAGGATTAAACATTTATTGTCAGGAAGCACCGGGTTGCACTTTGTCCCATGCCTTGACACATTCATTAGCCCAGACTCTAAATTTTCAATTACTGAATCCATAAAATACAACTAAAAAAAAGTTAAAAGTAGTGAAAGAAAGAAAAAAAGAAAGCAACAGCCAGAAACTATGCACTGCGGTTTTGAAGACTCTATTCTTGCCCTTTCATTTTAGCTTTTCCATTATAGGCAGTATATCTCCTTAATGAATGATATTTGAAGTTATATAATGAGTCCTAATCTGCTCTGATAGATTATTTACTATTTTATATCATAAGAAAATAAGAAATTTGCTATCTTTTAATTTTTATTCATTTGTGGAGGGTTGATATGGCTCATGGAGTAGATGAGGAACATGACAGAAATTAGCAAAAATTTCTCATGGTTAATTGGCAGAGACAGAACATTTTTAGATAATGATGCACACAAAAGGAAGATAACCGAAGAGAAAGGTAAAAGACAATTTCTATGACATGATCATTAAGAAACTCTAATTTGAAAGACTAGCATAAATTATATATGCAAAATTAAGTAGAGTTTTAAAAATATAGACTGCTGGTCTCAGTTCTGACAGTAAAATGATTGGAAGTTGTCACCCCTAACCTTACAACAACAAAAGGCTGGACAACCTGAAAAATCAATGACTCTTTTCTTGGACCAGTCAGAGAATTGAAGTCTCAAGGAAAATTGCCACCCAAAAATCTCTAGAGGTAAGTGCCTCTAGAGAGATGTAGCCTGGATCTACTCACCTGGAACAGAAGTCCTGGAGTCATAAACTGGCAGTAACTCTTAAGTGGTAATTTTGATCAATTGTTTGAGGCTGAGTGTAGACTAGCATGAGATTGAGAAACACCTGATGGCTACAATCATGGCGGGAGGAGGCACAATTCTCTGGGTTTTACCTCTAGGAACTGGACCAGGTTCTCCAGTAAGGATGCGGGAAAGACCTTTATATCCCTGGCCAAGGGAAGAGAAGAATAATCATTGTGAAATACTCCCAGAGCCTGTTCCATAGCAAAGACCTACTCCTTGGGGGAAAGAGCTTTGCCTGAGCCTAATCCCAGCTGTCAGAATGGAATTCCTCCCACTCCAGCCCCCTTCAGCCTTCTTGTCTCACCTTCACAGAAAATATAGACTAAGGCCCAGTGCTTCAAGGAAAGGGATGGGGAATACTACAGCTACAGAAGGGAATAAAGGACTGAAATTTAATCAGAAGATTACCTGACTTTACCACTACACAAATAGGGCTCTCGGATAATAACAGTAGGATATAGCAGGAAAAGCTTTACATGCAGACCCTCTGAGGAACAACACTAATCGGAAAGACTAATAGAAGGATACTAGAGGAACTTGAAGCCTCTAACATCTACAACTATAGCACACATCAAACACAGTCCAACTCCTAGCCAGGTTAACTTAATTCTACACACTAAAGGAAAATCCTTCAATCCTTATTCATTGATCAGCATGTCTGGCTTTCAAGAAAAAAACATTACAAGGCATGCCAAAGGCAAGAACAAATAATCAAACAACAAAAACTGTCTCAAGAGACAAAGTAGGCAAGTACCAGATTCACATATAACACAGGGATTATCACACAGGATGTCTAAAATGATTATAATTAACATGTTAAGGATTCTAATGAAACAAAGTAGAAAATATGAAAGAACAGATGAGTAATGTAAGTAGAAAGATGGAAACTCTACAAAAGAATAAAAAAACAGTGTAACAGAAATGAGGAATGCTTTTTGATAAGTTTATCAGTAGACTTGATGTGGCCAACAAAGAGTCTTTGAACTTGAAGATAGGTCAAAGGCAACTTCCCATGCTAAAATACAGTGAGAGAAAAGAATTTTAAAACAGAACATTCAAGGACTATAAAAAAATGTAACATATACAACTTTGGAATAGAAAAAGAAAAGAAAATTGAAAGAATAAATACTTGTAGTAATAAAAGCTGAGAACATTTTAAAATTAATGAAATACAGCAAACCACAATTCCAAGAAGATTAAAGAACACAAGCAGGATGAATACCAAAAAAATACGATATTTCAGCATATTATATTAAAACTGCAGAAAAAATAGAAATGAGAAATCTTGAGAGAAATCAGAGGAGAGAGAAAAAGACACCTTACCTACAGAGGGAAGGAATAATCATTACTGCAGTCTTCTCATTAGAAAAAAGGTAAGCAAGGAGAGTGTGGAAGGAAAACATTTAAAAGAACCTCACTCCCTGCCCCCCTACCAATCTAGAATTCTATATTCAGCAAAATTATCTTTCAAAAGTAAACAAGAAATACTTTCTCAGACTAATAAAAATTGAGATTAATCTCCAGCAGACATACCCTGCAAGAAATGTTAAAAAAAAATTTCTTTAGGCAGAAAGAAAATTAGATGTTATTGACTAAATGTTTGTGTCCCCTCCAAAATTCTTATGTTAAAGCTTTAACCCCTTAGTGTGGCTGTACTTGTATAAAGGATCTTTAAGGAAGTAATTAAGTTTAAATGAAGTCATAAAGGCCTTGGTAAGATTAGTGTTTTGTAAGAAGAGACACCACCAGAGCATGGGTGTATTGGGTGTATACTTGCACTCTCTTTGTCTCTCTTTCTCTCTCCCTCTCCCTCTATCTCACACACACACACACACACACACACACACACACACACACACACACAATGATTTAGGACTGTAGGAGAAAATATACAGTACGAATTTGAGTTTCTTATAGTGCCAGAAAATAAGGAAGTTCTCAAAAAAAGAAAAAACACCCCACAATGATGCATGTTTGTCAATGTGTCCTGTGAAATGTGTCCTGTCAATGTGACCAATGAAAGAGCTCCAGATGGTCACACCTAGAACAATTTGAGTGACAAAATAATTAAGGTAGTGTGATGATCAATTTTGTGTGCCAACCTGACTAGCCCATGCTGCCCAGGTGTTTGGTCAAATCTTATGTTTCTGTTAAAGGTATTTTTAGATGAGATTAACATTTAAATCATTAGACTTGAGTAAAAAGATTACTCTCCAAAATCCATGTGGGTGGTCCCTCATCCAGTCAGTTGAAGGCCTTAAGAGGGAAGCCTGACCTCCCCAGAGAAAAAAGTAATTCTTCCAACAGATTGCTGTTAGACTATAGCTACAAATCTTCCCTTGTCTCCAGCCTGCTAGCCTACCCTACAGGTTTTGGACTTGCCAGCCTCCACAATCACATGAGCCAATTCCTTAAAATATATCTATATCTATAACCCTGTCTATGTCTATAATCTATCTTGTTTTCATCCATTTATTCTGTTTCTCTGCAGAACCCTGACTAATAAAGATAGTAAGCATTGGATTATAGGCCCACATATAAAGATCTCTCATATAAAAGAGTTCCAAATAATTGATGTAGATAATCCCTTCTCAAGTAGAGTTGACTCCTACCCCCACTCCTTTAGTGTAGGCTGTACTTAGTGAGTTGCTTCCAAAGACTAGTGTATGGGAAAAAGAGAACAATATAATTTTATAGTAGAGAAACCTGACAAACACTATCTTAACCAGGCAACAAAAATTAACCTCCACATAAGTCATGTTGATAGCATGCACTGTTAATATAGTTTGATGAGAATGACATTTTACTTCTGCAGTATTCCTTTCAAAAACCCATAACTCTAGTCTACCCATGGGAAAACATAATACAAACACAAATTGAAAGACCTTTTACAAAACACCTAACCAGTACTCTTCAAAACTCTCAAATTTACTAAAAGCAAGGAAAGCCTGAGAAACTGTTACAGCCAAGAGGAGCTTAAGGAGACATGATTATTAAATGTAATGTGGGATCCTAGATGAGAATCCTGAAGTAGAAATATTTCATTTAAGTAAAAACTAAGAAAGTCTGCATGGAAAATCCATAGGGAATAAGTAAAATGTAACAATATTGATTCATTAATTCTGATAAATGTCATACTAGTGTAAGATGTCAATGATAGGAGAAAATGGTTGTGGGCTATTTGGGAACCCTCTGCACTATCTTTACAACTTTTCTGTAAATCTAAATTTATTCTGAAATAAAAAGTTTATTAGAAATATATATACACTAAGGGAGAATAATATTTTGAGTAAATAACATAACTGTACTGGCAAAACATCAATTGCTTCTTTCTTTTGAGGAAAGAACTGAACATAACAGGAATTTCAGTAGAAGTAGGATCTCTCAGGTAAAGGACCCCAATCCTTAGGATAGAATAGCTCTGATTGTCTATCCTTGCAACTAACATTGACTTGTGAAATTCAGACTTAAAATAATTACATGATTTTTGCTGTACTTTTCAGATATGAAGACTAATAAGAACATTTGATTGCCATTTCTCCAAATGAATACTGAATATACCATTAGTATACTTTCCAAGCTTTGTGTTGATGGAAAATCCATCTTTAACCATAAAGCAATTGATTTTCATAAGCGTCTCTTTCATATATTACTGATTTGTATTCTGTCAAGCCTACTATTACAGGACAGTTTGTTTGAGTATAACCTGCTCTCTTCCTTGCTTGGGCTCTCTGGTTTATTCAAGTTACCAAAGGACAGAAATAGCTGCAGTTTGGGCAGTATCCATTCTCTTTTTCCATAGGGAATACTCACTATTTAGCAATGAGCATTTTCAAATGCAAATGACCCTCCAAATTAGGGCAGTCCTTCTTAGAGCCACTACTAAGCTACCACCTGCGTGTGTTCCTATTCAAAGCTGGTCTACTCAGCCCATATGTATCTCCTCCAGTGTTTTATTTGACAATCTGTTTCAGCTTCGCAAGGGAGCTAGCAAATTATGTATTGCTCATTTTGTCAAAGTCATCATTGATGACAATTCCGGCATCAAGAGGCTCATTTTATTCTGCAGATGTTTTTATCAAATAGAAGATAAATCATGGTTCCCCATCTTGTTTTGTGTTGTACTTCTGGGAATAACGGAGGGCACAAATAAAAACCCTTTCATTAATAAAGAAAGAAAGGAATAGACTCAAGAGGATCACCATGTATGATTTTTAGATATGCAGAGCCCACACTGGTAAAAGATTATATTTAGCACCAATGTAACAGGCTTGGGATAGGGGGTAGTGGTGTTGCGGGAGGGAATCTTAATTTTTAAAAATTAATTTCCTCTCATTCCTTTGGGAATAGTGGGCCCAATTTCATTTAGAATTCCAATACAGAGCAATGTTCACCATAGCATCTTCTAGAAAGGGACACTATAAAATATTCCTGAAAAAATAAATGATTAATCTCACTAGTAAGTCATTGTGAGAAATTGTCTTGATAGTCTCATGAAATGTACCTAGGCTCTCTGGGTTTTTGACATAAGCACCAGGGGGGTCAATGGATCTTTTGATTTGGCCTGCTGCAGTCTAAACTCAAATTTAGAATTGATGGGGGTTAGGGGGTTATGTGTATGTGAATCTGTTTTTACCTTGAGGCATAAGGTATAGAGAGCTGACGAAAGTAAAGCAAGACTCTGAAATACAAAGAAATATTTAATACAAGCACACTACGTGTGAGGCACTGGTATTCTATTAAGACTCCATATGTGTGATTGAAATGGCCAGACATGCTTCACCGTGGTCCCTATAGTTTCTAGTGCAATATGGAGTTTGATGGAATTGAAGTCAGGGACCCGTGTGGTACTTATCAGAGGAGAATGAGCAAATGTTCAGTGACATATAACCCTCCAGGATGCAGATGACAGCATTGTGAGAGGCAGCCAAGGGTAGATAGTATTTTGGAAATTCTCTGGAAGATATTGGGAAGGAGAAATGGTTAGGGAAGTACTGACAATAAAAAAGAGAGTGGTTAATACAACTTTACCTTACCTTTGCTCCTATCATCATCATTTCCAATGATGTGAACTATGTGCCAGGCACAGGAGTGTGCATTTTACCATATTATTACTCATTGTCTTTACAACTACATCTTGAGACATTATCTCATTCTCTTTCAGTGTGAGAAATGGGGGTTCACAAAGGTTATGCCTAAGACTACATGGCTAGTACTTTCTGAATCATTTTGGACAGTGGCTAAGAGCACAGACTCTGCATTCAAATAGTTTTTGGTTTAGATCTGGACGATCCAACATTTCTGACCATTAAAACTTCTGCCAATCAGTATTACTCCTAATTGGGTGAGTGTGTCCTTACTTGGCCTCATCACTGTATTTACTCATATATTCCTTTACTGCCTATTTATTGAAGATCTATTATTTGACAGCACTATGCTAGGCTCTGGACAACAGGGATAAAATATATTAACATCTCTTCCAAGATAAGGAGAAAGGAGTTAGTAAAATCACCTCTTGTCTGGCCTGGAGTATCCACGAACAGTTATTTTCTTTTCTCCATTAGTGCTCTTTTCAGGCTCTAACAAGCCTCTCCAGGAAATCCTTAGATGTTCTGCATCAGCATTGCAATTTACTATTTAAGGGAGAGATTCCTTCTTATTGCCCAAATGTTCTCCCATCAAGTTTGAATAAAACATAAACTGATCAATATATAAAGTAGCCATAAAATTAGGCCACTGTCGTGACTATTTGTGTTGGTTTTTTTCTCCCTTTTACCTTGCTCGCACATGATTTAACATTAAAGTTAAGGCAAGAACAACAACAACAAAAGAACAGGAAAAGCAAATAAGATTTTAACAAGCTTTCAATGGACTGACAAAAGAAGATGGGAAACTAGAAACATGAAAATAATAAGCAGTAACTGCCAAGAAATACAGCCTCCAAATGGATCCTGAATGAGAAGTTTACTTATTTATTTGCATCTTTCAGTTCAGTTTTGTGTTAACTATTTTTTCCTCTTGTTCTGAAAACGATTTGGATTTATTGCATCTCTTGATGTGTGTGTGTGTGTGAGTGTTTGCATTTTTTGTTTGTTTCTCAACACCCAATTTTCTTATTTTAACATCTCTTTATGTTCAGATTTTTCAGACACTGTTTACTCTTTTTTTCCCTACAAACAGAAATCATGGAATGAACAGAGTTATTGTTAGTGCACAAATAGCTTAAGACAGATCGTAAAGTCCCTAGTGATCAAGGAACTATATAATGCTGACTAGCTCTAGCAGCGACAGCAAAAATTTTCATAAGCCAGATGCTTAGCTTTCAGCTCAACCCCATCAACTTATCCTCACCATGTGAGAATCCCCCATTACTTTTCCAAAAAGCCTATTGTCTTCCTGACCCTCAGAGAAATTCTGCAGTTTCTGAGGGTGTTTCCCAGCTTCATTCTTTCTACATCTGTATATAACTAACCATGGGAAAAGACAAGCATGCATTATTATTTTTTTTTTACCAACAATAGCAAATTCAGATGCAGAATTTTAAAACAGGATATAGTAGAGTCCTTTTGGATAAGATTCTACCATTTGTGGTGTGAAAGCTTAGACATTTCTTATAAGCATGGATGGTGAATAAGGCAGTTTTCCTTTCCTAAAGAGCAAAATTAGATTGATTATATCATAGTTCAGATTATAATCACTTAGGGTATCTGGACATCACAAAATGTTAACTTTTCTTTTATGATTTTAACCCAAAAAAACTCTCTCTAGAGTTAGTGTTTTTAATATTAGGCAAGTTGTTAATTTTTTTTTTTTTTAACCTGGTCCATAGAACTTCAAAATCCATTATATGGTGGGGCGCCTGGGTGGCTCAGTCTTTAAACGTCTGCCTTCGGCTCAGGTCGTGATCCCAGGGTCCTGCGATCGAGCCCCACATCGGGTTCCTCGATTCTCGGGAAGCCTGCTTTTCCCTCTCCCACTCCCCCTGCGTGTGTTCCCTCTCTCACTGTGTCTCTCTCTGTCAAATAAATAAATAAAATCTTTTAAAAAAATCCATTATATGGGAGCAAAGCATGTCTTAGAACTTTTGTCTCACAGACATGAGGAAATTAAATCTCAGAAAGATTTTGTGTTGAGAATATCATCTGCATAAATGTAAGATGGAGAATGAACTATCCAGCCAGGAGAGTAACAAATAATATCAGTACCCTATCCAACCTGTGACTTTAGATATTTAGCCCAGTATGAGTCAGCTATATGAGGTAGATCCTTGCCCCCAGGAGTAAATATGCTCCATGGCTGTATGAAGAGATTAGCAAATCTAGAATACAGAAAATAATGGTTCTGAACTACTGAAAGCCAGGTGGGTCACACTAATACACACAGGTGTATTAGTTTTCTAGGCTGTCATTACAAAGCACTACAACCTGGGTTGCTTATAACAACAGAAGCTTATTCTCTTGTAGGCTTAGAGGCTAGAAGTCTGGAATTGAGGTGTCAAAGGGGCCATAATTTCTCTGAAGGGTCTAGGGGTGGACCCTTCTTTGCCTCTTCTGGCTTCTGTTGGCTGCCAGCAATCACTGGCATTCCTTGGTTTATAAATGTAATTCTTCAGCTTCTGCTTTTGTCTTCACATAACCTTATCTCCTATGTGTTTGAGTCTCTGTGTGTGTCCATATTTCCCTCTTCTTAAAAGGATGCTAGACACACTGTATTTAAGGCCCACCCTAATACAGTATGATTTTATTTTTAACTTCATTATATCTGCAAAGACCTTACTCCCAATAAGATCACATTTAAAGGTTCCAGGGGGACACGAAATTTGAGGGAGGTGACACTATACAACTCCTCACACTAAGATTCCAAGCTCCCTTTCAGGTGACATATAACTAAGAGGCCTTTCAAATTAACATGTTCGAATCTGAGCTCTTGGATCTCCTATCCCTACATACACATTCTACCCACTGTCCTTTCCATCTCAGTTCAACAACAACTGAATCCTTTGAGTTGTTCTGGCCTAGAAACTAAGAATTATGGCTTTTTATTTCACAGCCTACATCCAGTACATAAAAAAATTCTCTTGGTGACAGCTGCAAATTATATGTAGGATCTGGCCAGTTCTCATTCCCTCTACTGTGAATGCTGCTGTATGAGCTTCCATCATCTCCCAACTGTATCATTTCAGTAGTCTTCCAACTGGTCTCCCATTTCCACCTTTCTTCGTCTACAGTCTAATTTCAACAGACAAGATGGAGCAATCTGCTTGAAACATAGGTCAGATTCGATCACTCCTTTGCTAAAAATCCCTTCAGTTGCTCTCCATCTCATTCAGAGTAAAAGCCAAAACCTTTACAAGGCCCAGTGTAAGCCTGTCTCCCAAACATACTGACCTCATCTTCCCACCTCCCTCTCATTGCTGCATTTACACAGCCCCTGGCAATGTGTCATATACACTGGTTATGTTCTTACCTTGGGGTCTTTGCATGGCTATTCCTTCTATCCAAAGACAACTTTGAGGCATTCAAGTCTCCATATTGTTAGAGGAATCCAGGTGAGTTGGACAAAATCTTGTTCAAAATGATGTAAAATGAGGACGCCTGGGTGGCTCAGTTGATTAAGCATCTGCCTTCGGATCAGGTCATGATCCTAGGGTCCTGGGATCGAGTCCCACATCAGGCTCCCTGCTCAGCAGGAAGCCTACTTCTCCCTCTGCCTGCTGCTCCCTCTGCTTGTGCTCTCTCTCTCTCTCTCTGATAAATAAATAAATAAAATCTTTAAAAAATATATGTAAAATGAATTCACATGTCATTTCTAGTTCTCTGAACTAGAGCAAAGAAAACTCCTACAGGTTATGCTAAAGAAATACCTCCTTTCAATTGTTTAATTGTTTATGATAATAATGACAACAATATAGTACTTTCAAAATACTTTAATGTGTGTACTAGACATTGCTAAGTAACTTTCATATTGTAATGTGGTCTATAAACTCTTAGGGAGCCCTAAGATCCATTAGGACATTGAAAAGATAAACTTCAAGCTATGGCAAGAGAGGAAACAGTATATAATTATGTGATGGATAGAAAAACTCTCTTCCTTGTCCTTCTCTAATATGAGCACATCAACTCTGAGTGCCTAATCCTGGTCTCCTTGTCCCATGAGCCCATTGGTAGCTTCTGTGAAAGAGTGGATGTATAGAAAATACCAAGCCTCTTCCCAACTTTTTTCAACCAACACCCCTGCATCTGTCATCTGGATTTATTTCCTAACAAAACATAATTTAATAAGAAAAGATTTTTCATAGGCTAACAGACTCGTCCAAGAAAACACTAGATGGTTTCAGACAACCAGTTAGCTTTAAACTCAAAAGGATAACGGACATTTTTTATCTATTAAAACAAAGAATGAAACAAGGTGACAGTGAAACAAAAGACATAAGGATTTAAAGAAGAAAGTATTAAACAAAAGCCAGAAATGAAAGCCCAAGCAGGCAGAGCTCAGCAAGGATATGGAAGAGAACAATGAAAACTGAACAGAGAGAAAAGACACATGAGAAACAACAACAAGACATAACTTCAACAGAAAATATTGTCAGGGATATTGCAAATAGGTTTGAGGTAACTGCACAAAATGAAACAGAATAAAATAACATTTAAAATTGATTATAGAAAATATACTTAGTGTGGAAGACAGAAAAAGGAAATTGAGTACATGTAAAAATGGTGTTCTGAAGATGAGACTAGAACACATGGAATATTAAAAAAATATTTTAAAATGCAGTAAAAGTCAAACTATTTTGGTACTTAGGAAAAAGCTTGTATTTGCAGTAAAACAAAACAAAACAAAACAAAAAAACCTGTACCTGTTCCTACACCATTAGTAACAACACATACTGACAAAGCAACTGAACACCAAGAATAAAGAAAAAAATGGACTCCTGTTTCCAGTAATTGGGATCCAGGTTGTTTGGAGCAATACTTTGGCTAAAAATAGCAAAAATTGCTAAATAATGATAAAAAATTTCTTCAAAGTATCGGATACCTGAAAAGACAGTGAGGAGCTACTAAGTGAAAATGTCTGGAAATGTAGGACCCCAGAGATAAAAGTGGTGCCCTGCCCTGGAATAAAGGAGAATTTGCTCTAAGGGCATTTGTTGCTGCTGGCAAACTTGGATCTTTGGTTTGGCAAGTAGAACCCATCCAACAATGAACAGGAGACATCTCCACATTCAGCTCAAAGACAAAGGTAAATAGGAAATAATGCTGAACTCAGAAGACACAGATAAAGTTGCTGTGATGTTGAACAGATAAAGGGTGGAAAAGGAAAGAGAATTAAGAACAACTCTGAAAAGTTGCGGGTATTGCATTGCTGTTCCTCACAATTGTAGTTCAGATTCATGTCACATGAGGATTTCAAGTAAAATGCAAGGTTTGATTTGGGATAGGTATGAATTTACAGAACTTGATAGAAAAGAATTTTATCCTAGGTCATAAAGAATCCATTCATCAGAGTAATTTTTCAAAACAATGAACAACACATAACCAAAAACATCAAAACACAAAAGGAAACAATAAGAGAACAATAAAACTAACCAGTGAATGTAATTCATGAAAACTTTAGACATTGAAGCTGTCTGACATAGTTTACAAGTAAACTGTACTTACCATATGGTTTCCAAGAAGAAGAGGCTCTAAGCCAGGAAATAGTGAAGGGAATTCCCAGGATGACCACTATACAAGAAGTTGATAGACTCTAAATACAGGGTAGAGAGAAAGACAAAACCTTCCTAGAAGAAATTATCCATAATTAAAAAGTGATTTCATGAGCTGGCTAGGAGTCTTTTTGGTTTCTAAATGCTTAACAGCAAATAATGTAGTATGAAATAAAAGGCAATTGGAGCCTCCAAAAAGAACAAGAGTTGTATAAAAGGAGAAAATGTTCCTTTGAGTCAGTAAACAATGATTTTATTTTCAATTTTTAGAACTAAATTTTGTTCAAAACTAAATCTTTTATAATTAAGCGATTTTCTTTAAAGCCACAAATAACTTACCAAAATTTAATTCCTACAGTACTATCCCTCTACTGTTCATTCCAGTGAGATTTCTGGGCCCACAGGATGGAGCACGGAGCATAGTTTCGTGGAACAGCCTTGTGTTAGAATTAGGGGACTATGTTTGGAGATCCAGCCATGCCCATAAAGAGCCGTGAAGCTTATGGTAAGTGTCCTGCTCCCTTTGGGGCTTAGTGTCTTCATGTAGCAAGTGGATTGAATGAATCCTAGTTTACATAGTACTGTCATATGAGTGCCCTGAAACTTTTTAATACAAGGAAAGAAATGGACAAAGGCATCAGGTGTCATTTCCATTCCTCCTGGGTAAGAACATCTAGGCCTTTTTTATGAATTACTTCTTCTGTACTGACAAAATTTAGTGTCTTCTGAATTATCTCTTTTTCATCCATGGATACGTTCTGTTAATATCAATAAAAATTATAAAATGACAGGTTTCCCCCCTATTAATACTGAGAATATAGTAATAGCATAAAATGATGTTGATCAATTAATTAATAAAGGCAGAACTCAAGTTGGCAGGGGGAAGAGAAACTATAATCTAAGCTATTTCTTCTTTTTCAAAATAGGAAAAAAACACCAATAAACCTTATACTATTGGAAAATTTGTTTAAGAAAAGAATCTTTCGAGGGGGCAGAGCAAGATGGCAGAGGAGTAGGAGACCTGGATTTCGTCTGGTCTCAGGAATTCAGCTGAATAGGGATCAAACCATTCTGAACACCTACGAACTCAACAGGAGACCGAAGCAGAGAGTAGCAACAACTCTCTGAACAGAAAAGCGACCACTTACTGGAAGGAAGGACGTGCGGAGAAGTGAATCCGAGGCGATATTCGGGAGGATAGATGGCGGGGGAGGGGCCTCCGTCGGCCGCTTCTGGCAAGTGCTAGAGCCGCGGAGCACAAAATCGGACCTTTTAGAAGTTGGCTCCGCTGAGGGACGTCGCTCCAGTGGCTAAGCGGGAGGTGGAAACCTCGTGGGACAGTGTGGTCTAAGGACCCTCGGGGTCACAGAAAGACCGGGGGAGCCTGAGTGCGGCAGAGCTCCCAGGTATCGGAGCGGGGAAGCCGGCTGCAGAGACGGAGCCGAGGCGCGGGCTCTCAGCTCGGGGTTGCCATAACTGTGATCTGCGGCACAGTTGGGCCATTGTTCCTCCAGCAGGGACCCAACAAGCGGAAGAGCCGAGGAGACTCCCCTGCCTCCCCCAGGAGGAGCGGCGCAGGAGCGCACCGCAGGGATCTGCTGGGTTTAGAGACTCCACACGGGGTCGGGTGCCAGAGATAGAAATGCTCCGTCACAGGCCGGGTGAGCACGGAGTGCGGCCGGAGACCGGGGAGACAGGAGTGACTGCTTTTCTCTGGGGGCGCACTGAGGAGCGGGGTCCCGAGTTCTCAGCTCCTCCGAGTGGAGATGGGGAGGCCACCATTTTCACCCTGGTCCTCCAAAGTTGTACCAGAGCTTGCAGGGAACAAAAGCTCCTGAGAGCAAACCCGAGCAGCTTGCTTAGCACAGACCGACAAGGGCGGGGCAATTCCACCTCCCGCAAAAACATTTGGGAACCACGGCAACAGGCCCCTCCCCCAGAAGATCAGCACGAACAGCCAGTAAGCCAAGACCAAGTTTACCGATCAAGGAGAACGAGAGAACTCCAGCGCTAGGGGAATACTGCACATAGAATTCATGGCTTTTTTAACCATGATTCATTAGTTTTTCAAAGTTAATTTTTTTAACTGTTTTTTTTGAATTTTTCTTTTTCCCTTTTGCAACCAACATCTTATCAATCCCTTTTTTTAAAAACATTTTTTATTTTTCATTTTTAGAGTCATATTTTATCCCTTCATAGTAGCTACCCTTATTTTTGGCATATATATATATAAGTTGTTCTCTCTTTAAAATTTTGAGATACACTTTCTTCTAACAGATCAAAATATACCCTAAATCACTAGTGTATGGCTTTGTTCTAGTCTCCTGCCTGATCACATTCTCTCCCATTTTTTTTTTCTTTTTCTTTCTTTCTTTTTCTTTTTTAAATCTTCTTTCTTTTTTCAAACAAATTCTTATCGTATCAATTCCTTTTATAAAATCTTTTATAATTTTCATCTCTACAGTCATCTTCCATCCCTTCATTGTATCAACCCTTATTTTGTACATATATAAGTTTTCTTCCTTTAAAATTTTAGGAGGCACTTTTTTCTAACAGACCAAAATATGCCCAAAATCTAGTGTGTGGCACTGATCTATGCACTAGCCTGATCATATTTGATCATATTCAGTTTTTTTCATATTGTTCTGTTTTTGTATTTATCTTTTTCTCTTGTTTTTTTTTTCTTTTCAATATTTTCTCTTTCTTTTTTCTTTCTTTCCCTTTCTTTTCCCCTGCTTTTAGGTCTTTTCTGATTTGTATAGAGTATATTTGCTGGGGACGTTGTTAACCTGTTAGCATTTTATTCTCTCATTCATCTATTCTCCTCTGGACAAAATGACAAGACGAAAAAAACCACCTCAGCAAAAAGAACAAGAGATAGTACCGTCAGCCAGGGACCTACTCAATACTGACATTAGTACGATGTCAGACCTAGAGTTCAGAATCATGACTTTAAAGATACTAGTTGGGCTTGAAAAAAGCATGGAAGTTATTAGAGAAACCCTTTCTGGAGAAATAAAAGAACTAAAATCTAACCAAGTCAAAATCAAAAAGGCTATTAATGAGGTGCAATAAAAAATGGGGGCACTAACTGCTATGATAAATGAGGCAGAAGAGAGAATCAGCGATATAGAAGACCAAATGATGGAAAATAAAGAGGCTGAGAAAAAAAGAGAGAAACAACTACAGGATCACGAGGGCAGAATTTGACAGATAAGTGATACCATAAGATGAAACAACATTAGAATAATTGGGCTCCCAGAAGAAGAAGAAAGAGAGAGAGGGGCAGAAGGTATATTGGAGCAAATAATAGCAGAGAACTTCCCTAATGTGAGGAAGGAAACAGGCATCAAAATCCAGGAGGCACAGAGAACCCCTCTCAAAATCAATAAAAATAGGTCAACACCCCGATATCTAATAGTAAAACTTACGAGTCTCAGAGACAAACACAAAATCCTGAGAGCAGCTCGGGAGAAGAGATATGTAATCTACAATGGTAGAAATATTAGATTGGCAACAGACCTATCCACAGAGACCTGGCAGGCCAGAAAGGACTGGCATGATATCTTCAGAGCACTAAATGAGAAAAATATGCAGCCATGAATACTATATCCAGCTAGGCTGTCATTGAAAATAGAAGGAGAGATAAAAAGCTTCCAGGACAAACAAAAACTAAAGGAATTTGCAAACACAAAACCAGCCCTGAAAGAGATGTTCAAAGGGGCCCTCTAAGCAAAGAGAGAGCCTAAAAGCAGCATAGATCAGAGGAGAACACAGACAATATACAGTAACAGTCACCTTACAGGCAATACAATGGCACTAAATTCAAACCTTTCAATAGTTACACTGAATGTAAATGGGCTCAATGCCCCAATCAAAAGACACAGGCTATCAGATTGGATTAAAAAACAAGACCCATCAATGTGCCGTCTGCAAGAGACTCATTTTAGACCCAAAGACACCCCCAGATCGAAAGTGAGGGGGTGGAAAACCATTTACCATGCTAATGGACACCAAAAGAAATCTGGGCTGGCAATCCTTATATCAGACAAATTAGATTTTAAAATAAAGACTGTAAGAAGAGATGAGGAAGGACACTATATCCTACTTAAAGGGTGTATCTAACAAGAAGATCTAACAATTGTAAATATCCATGCCCCTAACATGGAAGCAGCCAATTATATAAGGCAATTAATAAAAAAGCAAAGAAACACATTGACAAAAATACAATAACAGTAGGGGACTTTAATACCCCCCTGACTGAAATGGACAGATCATCTAAACAAAAGATCAACAAGGAAATAAAGACTTTAAATGAAACACTGGACCAAATGGACTTCACAGACATATTCAGAACATTCCATCCCAAAGCAACGGAATACACATTCTTCTCTAGTGCCCATGGAACATTCTCCAGAATTGATCACATCCTAGGTCACAAATCAGGTCTCAACTGGTACCAAAAGATTGGGATAATTCCCTGCATATTTTCAGACCACAATGCTTTGAAACTAGAACTCAATCACAAGAGGAAAGTCGGAAAGAACTCAAATACATGGAGGCTAAAGAGCATCCTACTAAAGAATGAATGGGTCAACCAGGAAATTGAAGAAGAATTAAAAAAATTCATGGAAAGAAATGAAAATGAAAACACAACTGTTCAAAATCTTTGGGATACAGCAAAGGCAGTCCTGAGAGGAAAGTAGATAGCAATACACGCCTTTCTCAAGAAACAAGAAAGGTCTCAAATACACAACCTAGCCCTACACCTAAAGGAGCTAGAGAAAGAACAGCAAATAAAGCCTAAACCCAGCAGGAGAAGAGAAATCATAAAGATCAGAGCAGAAATCAATGAAATAGGAACAAAAAGAACAGTAGAACAGATGAACGAAACTAGGAGCTGGTTCTTTGAAAGAATTAACAAGATTGATAAACCGCTGGCTAGACTTATCAAAAAGAAAAGAGAAATGACCCAAATCAACAAAATCATGCATGAAAGAGGAGACATCACAACCAACACCAAAGAAATACAAATAATTATAAGTACACATTATGAGCAACTCTATGCCAGCCAATTGGATAACCTGGAAGAAATGGGTACATTCCTAGAGATGTATCAACTATCAAAATTGAACCAGGAAGAAATAGAAAACCTGAACAGACCTATAACCGCTAAGGAAATTGAAGTAGTCATCAAAAATCTCCCAACAAACAAAAGCCCAGGGAGAGATGGCTTCCCAGGGGAATTCTATCAGACATTTAAAGAAGAATTAATACCTATTCTCCTGAAACTGTTCCAAAAAATAGAAATGGAAAGAAAACTTCCAAACTCATTTTATGAGGCCACCATTACCTTGATCCCAAAACCAGACAAAGACCCCATCAAAAAGGAGAATTACAGACCAATATCCTTGATGAACATGGATGCAAAAATTCTCACCAAAATACTAGCCAATAGGATCCAACAGTACATTAAAAGGATTATTCACCATGACCAAGCGGGATTTATCCCTGGACTGCAAGGCTGGTTCAACATCCGCAAATTAATCAACGTGATACAATACATTAGCAAAAGAAAGAACAAGAGTCATATGATCTTCTCAATAGATGCAGAAAAAGCATTTGACAAAGTACAGCATCCTTTCTTGATCAAAACTCTTCAGAGTATAGGGATAGAGGGTACATACCTCAACATCATAAAGGCCATCTATGAAAAACCTACAGCAAATATCATTCTCAATGGGGAAAAGCTGAGAGCTTTTCCCCTAAGGTCAGGGATGTCCACTCTCATCACTGCTATTCAACATAGTATTAGAAGTCCTAGCCACAGCAATCAGACAACAAAAAGAAATCAAAGGCATCCAAATCGGCAAACTGGAAGTCAAACTCTCACTCTTTGCAGATGATATGATACTGTATGTGGAAAACCCAAAAGACTCCACCCCAAAACTGCTAGAACTCATACAGGAATTCAGTAAAGTAGCAGGATATAAAATCAATGCAGAGAAATCAGTGGCATTCCTATACACCAACAACCAGACAGAAGAGAGACAAATCAAGGAGTCAATCCCGTTTACAATTGCATCCAAAACCATAAGATACCTAGGAATAAATTTAACCAAAGAGGCAAAGGATCTGTACTCAGAAAACTATAAAATACTCATGAAAGAAATTGAAGAAGACACAAAGAAATGGAAAAATGTTCCATGCTCATGGATTGGAAGAACAAACATTGTGAAGATGTCAATGCTACCTAGAGCAATCTACACATTCAAAGCAATCCCCATCAAAATACCATCCACTTTTTTCAAAGAAATGGAACAAATAATCCTAAAATTTGTATGGAACCAGAAGAGACCCCGAATAGCCAGAGGAATATTGAAAAAGAAAAGCAGAGCTGGCGGCATCACAATTCCGGACTTCCAGCTCTATTACAAAGCTGTCATCTTCAAGACAGCATGGTACTGGAACAAAAACAGACACATAGATCAATGCAACAGAATCGAGAGCCCAGAAATGGACCCTCAACTCTGTGGTCAACCAATCTTTGACAAAGCAGGAAAGAATGTCCAATGCAAAAAAAAGACAGTCTCTTCAACAAATGGTGTTGGGAAAATTGGACAGCCACATGCAGAAGAATGAAACTGGACCATTTCCTTACACCACACACAAAAATAGACTCCAAATGGTTGAAAGACCTAAATGTGAGACAGGAGTCCATCAAAATCCTAAAGGAGAACACAGGTAGCAACCTCTTCGACCTCAGCTGCAGCCACTTCTTCCTAGAAACATGGCCAAAGGCAAGGGAAGCAAGGGCCAAAATGAACTATTGGGATGCCATCAAGATAAAAAGCTTTTGCACAGCAAAAGAAACAGTCCCCAAAACCGAAAGACAACCGACAGAATGGGAGAAAATATTTGCAAATGACATATCAGATAAAGGGCTAGTATCCAAAATCTATAAAGAACTTATCAAACTCAACACCCAAAGAACAAATAATCCAATCAAGAAATGGGCAGAAGACATGAACAGACATTTTTCCAAAGAAGACATCCAAATGGCCAACAGACACATGGAAAAGTGCTCAACATTGCTCGGCATTAGGGAAATCCAAATCAAAACCTCAATGAGATACCACCTCACACCAGTCAGAATGGCTAGAATTAACAAGTCAGGAAACGACAGATGTTGGCGGGGATGTGGAGAAAGGGGAACCCTCCTACACTGTTGGTGGGAATGCAAGCTGGTGAAACCACTCTGGAAATCAGTATGGAGGTTCCTCAAACAGTTGAAAATAGAGCTCCCATACATTCCAGCAATTGCACTACTGGGTATTTACCCCAAAGATACAAATGTGGGGATCCGAAGGGGTACATGCACCCCGATGTTTATAGCAGCAATGTCCACAATAGCCAAACGGTGGAAAGAACCAAGATGTCCATCGACAGATGAATGTATAAAGAAGAAGTGGTATATATACACAATGGAATATTATGCAGCCATCCAAAGGAATGAGATCTTGCCATTTGCAATGATGTGGATGGAACTGGAGGGTGTTATGCTGAGTGAAATAAGTCAGTCAGAGAAAGACATGTATCATATGACCTCACTCATATGAGAAATTCTTAATCTCAGGAAACAAACTGAGTGTTGCTGGCGTGGTGGGGGGTGGGAGAGATGGGGTGGCTGGGTGATAGACATTGGGGAGGGTATGTGCTATGGTGAGCACTGTGAATTGTGCAAGACTGTTGAGTCACAGATCTGTACTTCTGAAACAATGCAACATATGTTAAGAAAAAAGAAAAAGAAGAAGATAGCAGGAGGGGAAGAATGAAGGGGAGTAAGTCGGCGGGGGAGACGAACCATGAGAGATGATGGACTCTGAAAAACAAACTGAGGGTTCTAGAGGGGAGGAGGGTGGGGGGATGGGTTATCTGGTGATGGGTATTAAAGAGGGCACATTCTGCATGGAGCACTGGGTGTTATGCACAAACAATGAATCATGGAACACTACATCAAGAACTAATGATGTAATGTATAGTGATTAACATAACAATAAAAAATTAAAAAAAAAGAAAAGAATCTTCTCTTCCTTTCACTAGAACGTTCTGACAAGGTCCATTGTGTAGGTATATGGAAGAAAACCTGAAGGAAGTTGTCATTTGGGAGAACCTGTTTACAGATTAAAAAGTTCAAACTCTGCTTTTATGATTTGAGCACTCTCTCCAGCTGATCATCTCCTAGAACTTCATACTCTAGAAATATTTAACATCTTTGATTCCTCCTTGTCTTTGTGTTTGATGTAGAGTCTCTCAATTCAAATGTACATGTTTTTATCCAAAAACATCTATTTATCTGTCAAAACTCAACTCAGCACTCACCTGACCCAAGTATCTTTCCTTCATACTGCTGACCACCCTGATGCTCTCCACCCACCTCCTAAAACCCTCCAATCTCAGATCCTAGAACCTGTTCCTTTTGCTGCACTCATTCCCATTCAGTGTATGGGCAATGGTGTTTTTGCACACCTGCCTTTCTTCCTATATTGAAGACAAGGGGTTAAGGATTAATTTGTATTCATCATTATAATTCCAACATTGAGCCAAGTGTTTGATAAACAATACAATTTGATGAATTTGTGATTGAATGAGTGGGCCCCAACTCTAATCATTTTGATGGTTTTATTAGTATACATTTACCCATATGCCCACTATTTTTGTTCTTTAATAGCTTTACTGAGATCTCATTTACATATCATAGTATTCACACATTTGAACTGAACAATTCAGTGATTTTTAGCATCTCTTTTTAGGTTGGCACTTCCCACAATTTTGGCAGAAAACAGTTCTCCTGGAAATCTTGCATGTATCAACTAAGTAGTTTTAACTTAAAGATAAATAATGAATGAAAAGAGTCAAGAAGGAGGAAGAGAATGCAATATAATGACTTCAATGCCTTCAACAACAATACTGGTTAAAGAGAAATATGTATTAATCACTAGTTAAGGAGAGGTGCACTTTTAAGTCAGATTTATGATATATCTTATGCAGGAACAATTAAGTTAAATTTCTGTAAACTTCATTTTTTTGCTACATTGCTTATAGCCCTCTTCAAATACTGCCTGATATTTTGTGTTTTATGTCTGCATGGAAAAGCAAAAATCATGAATTATATTTTTATATTTCTCTTCAGGATTTGTTGTACTATTTTGCACATAGTAGGAACAAAATACACATATAGTTCATCAAATTGAGATGGCATATAAACCTCAATTGCCTAATTACCTGTGGGTCCCATATTCCTATGAGGCTCCTGTATGGGTGCAATTAAATTTGTTTTTCTCCTCTTAATCTTTTGTATCAATTTACCAGCCAAAGAACCTAGAAGAGTAGGGAAATTTTTCTTCTTCTCCAACAAGAACGAGGTGTGAGAACGTAGCCCTCTATTTATAAAGATCAATCCCACTATAGTGGGAACTATTTCCTGATAAGAGTTTGACAAGCTTTAAATAGTTTCAGACACCTCCCATTACATTTTATAGTAGGAACCTAAAGAGAATAAAGTATTCAATTGAAATCCTGAGGATATTTTAAGAAATAATTATCCAAGTGGTGTTACTAAAACTGCACCAGAAAAGCCCACCCTCAATCTGCTTCACAGCTCTCCCACCTCCTCCAAGGGAAAAATACTGAATAAGAAAATTAACTCATTAGCACAATTATTTAAATCTTGTGAAACTACTTCCACACCCTTGGAGTTTAAAGGTCAGTCTAATTTCTCGATTAGTTGAAGGTATATTAAATTGGATCTCTTTGAATTTTGGGAGTTGTCTATCAACAACTAACAGCTTGTTAATTGTTTGTAAATGTCTATGTCCCTTAACCTGGCAATATTTTATTTCTCATTCCTTTTATTTGGTGTTTACCCATCCATATTCTACATTTCTTGACACATTTTTTTATTAAGTGCCCTTTTATGATTATTCAGGTATTCATTCCTATGTCAAAAGCATCTTAGTATTCTTTTATTGTATCACCAGCTGCCTATATATCTGCATTACACATTTTTTGCCACCACTGCCAGTTATATTCTACTGATTGCAAGGCCACTTACCTTATAACTGCCTTGCAATGATCTTTTGTGAAAAATCTTGTTCTATAGCAAAGTCATTCCCCGTGCAAAACAGCAAATAAGCAGGGTGCTACATTATGTCCCCTTTAAGCAATAATTGGTTGCTTTGCAACTCTTTGGCCTGATGCTTCCTAATTTGTAACGCACAAGGCTCTGTTAAAAAAAATAACATATTCCATTTCTGTTTATAGAGCTAACGCTTGATGCAAAAAAAGATAGAAAATAAGATTGGTTCTTTATTGGTGATAATTATACCAACAATACTGAGCAAGATATGGAGGGGTTAGATAAAAGCAAATGAACTTACTTTTCTAAATTGAGTTTACTAGATATAATCATATAATGAAGTACAAATCTTTTAGCTGTTCAATTAAAACTACCTTTTTTCCCAATAATTTAGGGGTCCATTTTTATATTATTTTGCATAAGTATTTCAACTAATTTCCATAAATTTACATTTTTGTTCAAAAAACCCTAATGCCAATTATGTAAAATAAATGTAATTAATTGGTGCATTCCACGGCAACTGCATTCAAGCTTAGTTTGCAGTCAAACGCTTCAATGGCTGAGTATGGAGAAATGTGGGCTGGTAAACCTACAAAAGTCCACCCCACAGCCCCCACAGAAAACTGAAAAGTGAGGTTGGGGAATGCTTCCCAGAGGGGTTAAAATATATCAGATAACGGATGCCTACATAGCTTCATTTTAGTAAGCTTAATTCGATGCCTAAAAATAGTGAAAGACCTATTTGTGCCAACATCTTCATCTTCACGTATCCATCACTTTTGTATCTAACCCTCAGGCTGACTTGGCCAACTTAACCTGTAAGTACAATTCTGCTCTTTCTAGCATATCCCTGTGCCAGAGGAAAGGTAGAAAGAGGAGTACTTACTCATACTGTAATAGGAAACTTTGTTTTCCAATTCAGAGTGAATTCAGGAAGCAACAGGAAAACATGTAATTATCTTTATAATGACAGTTAAGGGTATGTATCTGTAGTTCTTCATGTTGTGCATTTATGCTTTTCCAGAGAGTTCATGCCACCCAGGTACATGCTGTGTGTTTGCTAATATGAAGGAATAAAAACCTGTAGTGACAACATTAGCTCTAGTTTAAAAGCCATTTGCTGCTTGTAAGCTTGGGAGTGACCATCTCCATATTTTAATCATCAGAATCTCTGATCAAACTAGAAGTCTATAATTTGCTGAACTGAATATGCCCATTGAGTTGTTTCAAATTCAAGTCTATATATTTAGAAGCTTTAGTGCAGTGGAGGTGGGGATAGAAGAGAATGACTGGCCTTCTTATCCAACTTTGAGTTGCATGTGAGGCATAGCTTAGTTATATCTTAAATCAATTCTAGTCAGAATGCTCCCTTACGGCTTAAAAATTATTTTCATATTTTATAATTCAATAAATATTCAGGGGACAGCTGTCCTTCCTTTGAAAACTTGGGAGGTTCTAAAATGTTTGAACTTCAACTCACACCGCTGGAGCCACCTTTTTGTCTTAGGTTTTCATTCCGTTAGTGTTGGTAATATTCATGGGGATCTGGTGGCTCTAGGGAGGTAGGTCACACGGTGAGGAAGAAGCATCTAGGCCTGTTCTCACATGATTCCTTGGGATCCTGCACTCACAGCCTTGTTTGGACAGATGATAGATGTCTACGAAGCCATCAGATTTAAATTTACAGAAGGCAGAGTTGTGTTATGTGTTACACAGACCTGCTATGTAGGGCAAGGTTGAGCCTGTCAGGTTGGACCAGAGTAATTGAAAAAGATAACCTGGCCTACTTAGGAATGCTTTCTGGTAAACTCTATGTAGGATTAAGTTTAACCAAAGCTTCTTGTTTCTTCCTATACTGGACCCGGAGGTTACCATAATCATTATTTCTTATAAAGCAACTGGTTCTCAGAATTTTTATCTTAGAGGTTTCTAAATGCTTCACATTTTACTTTCTTATGTCAGTGCGGATATGAGGGATGTTGTGTATATTTCCAAAAAATAATACATATTAGCACTCCATTAAGCCCACTTTGGATAAAATTGATTGCTCAAAGGTGATCACTGATATATACACCCCACAACAAGGAGATGTAATGAACTGTGACCAAAGCCCATGTGTCCATTAGCTGCGGAAGCTCTTATTGCCTGCCACCAAATCCAGTGGCAGGGGAACCACAAAGCTTTTGTACCATACTTAATTTTTAATAGGATCTGACGTCACTCACTCAGAAATTTAGAAACTTCTAAGAGTGAAAGAGAAGACCTGTTGTATCAGAAATACCCAACACTGTAAATGTAGTGAATCTCCAACTGAATTTTAAGTACTTCTTATGTTGAAGTCTGATCGGTTCTTGAGAAAGTCAACACTTCTGGGTGGAGGGTAAGTTACAGAAAGAGTATAAACATGCCCTTTCATTATAATTAACTCCTGGATAAAGGCCCCCAGGCAAGCAGGTATCCTGAAAAGAAAGATGTGTGTGTGTGTTGTTTGGGAAAATGTTTGTTGTAATGGAGTATTTTCAGTATTTAATGTATTTGCTTCTCTCTGGCCCTGACCTCATTTTTCTGGATTCAGTTCTACTCAAGCAGAACTCAGTTCACACAGGGAAAGGTGACTATGGATAGGAGTATTCAATTATAGCATAGTGTGAGCCAAATCAACATTTTTGAATGAGAATATCATTTTATTCAGTGGTGCTATGAAAGTACTGAACTTCATGAAGCTAAGATTGTTGTTTTGGAACTTTTGGTGATGACAACATAGATACCCTCCTGTTATTTACTTATCTTCACTTGGGTCTCTTCTATGTAATAATTCATGTAACAGATGGCATCTTAACATAAGATAATTGAAGGTGATCTTGTCAAACCTCCACCTAGATGACATTTTTTTTTTTTATATATCTATAATATGGAACATTGTATGAAGCACATAGATTATCTTCACAAAAAGCCTTGCAGGAAATAGGTCTGAGTTGGGTTGGAGAAAATAAAACTCAGAAAAGATATAAGACTTGCATAGACCATGTTAATTGGCAGATTTTAGGTACAGACTGAGACCAGATCAGATATTGTCACCTTTACCAAAAGCCTTCATTTGGACTTCATTATTGTCTGCTAAGGATAGTGGATCCTGTTACTACAAGATCCTTGGTTAGTTGAGAAGCACGATGGGTATGTTAAAGCAAATCTGGAGGAGTAATGATTTTTCAGGAGAAAAAAAAAGTTGTGGGTAAGAGGAGGGAAAGTGTCAAGGAAGACATTTGCTGGCAAGATAGGGAAAAAGACAAAACATTGCCCAGGGAAAGGTCAAAAAAGAGGCTTAAGAAAAGAGACAAGTGGAAAATGCATAAGTGAGGCTGATTTTGGTGGTATGCAATATATAATCCTCCATATTCCTCCCTAACATGTCTTTGAGAAAATCCATATTGGTTGACAAACACAATGGTGTGAGTAGAATCTGTCCAGGTAATGAGATATACTAGGTCAAAGCTGACATGAAGTAGAATAGTGTTTCATCCCAGAGTACTGTACAGCTGGGTTACAGTATTATTTTTAAATCATCTGTTCGTGTTTGTTTCATGGGCTAGATTAAAAGCTGCTCACCAGTGCTCTCTTCATTGTTTTATCTCTCATATCAATTTTCATATGAAATGTGACATATAGTAGGTACTTACTACATTTTGTTTGAAACTCTTACTGTGTGAAGCTACCTGCTATTTGAAACTTTCTTTCTAGCTACCCTACAAGGAATATCCAGAATTAATAACAGCCCTAGCACCTGAAGAAATGTATTATGCCCAAAGCTTGTTTTTATACTTAATTATTATATTTATTTATATCTTACCTTGTCCCAGAAAGGGTTTATGATGGATGTATCCTTTAGGGTTTTTTGTTGTTTTGATTTGTTTCTTTGCTTGTACTTTGTTGCAAATAATAAAAATTTATAGTGGGTGATTTCAGCAGAAGTAAATATACTAGAAAGATATTGGGTAGCTTGCAAAATCAGTACATACACAAGAAAACTAGACCACACACACACACACACACACACACACACACACACACACACAGTTTCAAACAGAACAAAAACAATCAGGGCAGGAGAAACTGTTTTGAGCCCAGATCTCAGGGTACCAGTTAGGATAAATGAACACCAATCATGTTTTCAGATCTTAAATCTTGCTTGCAAAATTTGAAGTTCCAGGAGAATGAATCTGATTGGTTGAGAGTAATTCTTATGCTAACCTATCCATTGGCTATACTTAGTTGGAGAGAAAAGATGTGGTCAGAGGAGCCTATAGTGTCTCCAAGGATTCCTTCAGCTCCTGTAGTGGAGGAATGAAGCCATCAAGACTGCAATCAGTGGAGAGTTATTCCATGAAAGAAAATATGAGGGTTTTTGGAAAGCACCCATGGATGCTAGGCAGCCAGACAGTAAATATCCGCAGCATTTGGGCACTTTCTTCAGTGGTTCTTTCTGTCTTCAGAGAATAAAACTGTGAAAGCAGCTCAAAGTGTTGACCTTTGTAGTTAGAGACTGGGAGAAAGAGGAAAAATGAGAGGTCAAACACATACGCTCACACGCACAAACACATACACACACCTCAAGGTCACTACGATTCTTTGAGGAAGTTCTGCAGAGAGGTCAGCACTACTACTTCAGCAAAAGAAGGAATTTCAGCTATGAAACAAAGGAAGATGATTCTGGATTGGTTCTTGTTTTCCTTTGTGTTTGAATTGTTTACCCCAGATGCCTTGAAGCTAAGCTTTCTTTCATTCATCAAAGAAATTGTAGTTTCCGCCAAATAGCAATATCCTCTCCCAATTTTCAACAGCTGTCTATCTTAAAGAGGTTATCTAGAGATTTAAGAGTATCTAAAAGACTGTTGAATCTTGATTATGAATGGCTAAGAAGAAACCAATACTGAGGAATTGTGAAGACTGGGCTAGTTCAGGAGCCCATCATTTCTATCTGTCACTGACAAGTCACCAGGCTACTGTAATTCAAAATCATTAGTTAAGTCTTCTTGAAGCACAGTGGCAAAGCAATAGAAAAGCAGCAGGCACTGGAGTGTTTCAGGAGGATAGATTCTTTTCTTCTATGCACTGGCCATATTCTGAGGACCCTACTGATTTAAAAAAAAAGACACATGCCAGCAATATCACACTAGCTTCACACCAACTTAATTTAAATATTCAGCAAAGCTGCAAATTTTGCTGATTCAGGATGCTATAGTAGGAAAAGGAATTCTGATAATATTGTTTTGAGAATACTCTTCAAAAGATTACCAAGAAAGATGGCATTTGTTACTCTTTTGTAGGAAAGATTGGAAAGTGACAAAAAAAAGTTTTCAAAATCTTGAAGAGATAAAAATATAATATGCCAAAGTATCAAACTGAAGCAAAACTGAATTTGTTAAATACACATTTTGCAAAGCCAAGCCATTGCCTGTTACACCATCTTACATGAATTGCCAGCAAACAGCTTTTAAAATGGGCAGAGCATTTAACAGATCACTGAAAACCTAAATACCAAAGAGTCCACTGAGGTGAGATATATTTAGCTATCCACTGTTCCCGTGCCTGCATTCACCATTTTTGCCTGCTGCTATGTCAAAGACTTTTAATGCAGCATTTTAAGAAATTTCTTTTGCAGGTAAAAAAAAAAGAACCAAAAAACAACAAATCTTGATGCAAATTTGCACTGGAGGATGCAAACTTTTTCCTAAAAATGTGCATTATGCCTGGGGGTTAACCTTAGGCTCTGTCAAGAATATATCCCAAATGAAGAAGTAGTTTGTAGGACTAGAGGAATTTGGAAGAGTGCCTCGTGAAAAATTATCTCTCCTCCAACCATTATATTATATAATTTTGCTTTAAAATGCACAACCGCCTATTAAAAAAACTTATTTCACAGATGAGCCTCATTTGAATCTGAGCATAAACATGTGTCTAAGGAGGACAGCAAAAGCAAGTAGCAGAAGGGTGACCTTGAAACATTCCAGAAACATGATAGTTCTAACATTGGTTCTGGTCCAGATGTCATTGAGAAACAGGATGGGGGAAAAAGGTCTTTGGCAAGATTCCACTTACTTTGCTATCAAATATCTCTGTTCCCTCCAACTAGATGCAGTTTCACCACACCAGTCATATTTCAGTATTGGGTAGACAGATGAACTTGTCCCATTCAATCACTAATATTGATTCCCTCTCACAAAAATGAAACTTTGAGTTGCCTTGGCACTGAATGTTCTACCCATATGCAAAATTAAAGACAGAGAATTAACAGGTGCTCCAATCAAACCTTTTTAGAATGGATTCAAAAATGGACTATGTTCCATCATGTTTCTCCTCTAAATGTTATAGAATAACTTCTATTTGAGTACAAAATAATGATTGCTGTTCCCAGTCGATGGAGTGGGGCATATTATCTAAGTATTATATGACTATATTTCCTCTATGTTAAGCCAAAACTTTGTGTTGATCCAGAGTTAAAAAAATTTTTTTTAATACCCTGTCAATTTTTCAAACTGGGCTGTGAATGTAATATCAAATAGATATGAGGTACCATAACATATGTGGCCACACTTCTTGTTAAAATCCATTAATAGTTGTAACACAGAGCATGGCACTTCAGACTTGCTTATTCATTTATATTCAATGGGTATTTTATATGGAGCTATTGTAATAAGTATTTATATCAGAAGAGTACACTAGTGGTTGTGGTAATGTTCTCTGGGAACACTGAACTTGTCTTTGTGGGAATGTTCAAGGTGATCCTAGATGAAATTGAAAGGAAAGAGAATGGGGTCATGGAGGACAAGCTTGTTGAACCCCAAGCTTTTTCCATTCCTGTAGGATGATTATGTTCATTATAGGAAGCTATGACTGTTTCTCAATAATCAAAAATGTCTCTCCCCACTATGTTTTGGTCCATGTGCATTGGCATTACAAACATGGCCTTAAACCACTTTAGATATGTATAATGTGTAGATTCTTACCAGTGTAAAACAGGCCAACCAAGAAGTTTGAAGAGGGTCCGGGCTAACTAATCCTCTATAGGCATGCTATGTGGTTATAATATAAGTACGTTTCAGATTGATATCTCTCACATAAACTATTGGGTTTGTTTGTTAAGCGTTTACTTGGAAGCAGGCTTTTAAAGTCCACATGATTGGTTCTGTAAATCTGATGAAATTCCAGCTCTCTGTTCTGCTAGATAATCTGACCAACACCTCGCAAGAAACATTCACTTAAGGTAAATGTAACAACAGGCCAGAGGTAGGGCTTGGTGGTCTTTATGGTCTATATCAGGCAACCAGAAATCTTCCTAACCAATGGCCTGACACAGGAACTTTAGGAGCTGTTCCTTAAAGTGCAGCTTGGATTTGTATGCCCTGTTAATGTAAGGATCAGAAGTTTTCTAAATATTTTTGCTCATCCATATATTTTTAATATTTTTTCCAATGAAAACTCATTTCTAATATTAATCATGGTATTTAATAGGTTACTAATTTTCGCAACTTTTTTTCTTTTCTGACAATCACCAACCTATTTAGTAAAGCATCGTTATTAATCTAGATATGGGGAGCAGAAGCCCATTCTAGAGGGTTTTTTTTTTTTTTTTAATTAGAATGCTAGCTAGACACCCTTGGAGTGTGAATTCCTGATTAGAGCAGCCATCTGCATGTGGGTTATAGCTTAACCAATTAACAAACCCATAACAGCATAACATAGAAGGGTATGTTGAAATATTCTAAAGTAAATTCATTCACTTCACTGACAGCACATAGTTCTTGCCACTCACACACCAGGCAAGATGGAAGGTAATATTTTGCACTCTTGGCTCCATAGATTGCCTAGGGTCTAGGTATCACAGTAATTTATGGTCTTCCCCAACTTCCTAATCCCTATAAACAATTCAAGTGCAGAAGGCAATGCTTAAGAGCAAAGCTGGGCCCAAATATGGATTAAAATCTTCAGTTTTCAAACTGTTGAAGTTAAAGATAGATAAACTTTCATTCCATTGTATGCATGTACTACTAGTAATTCCTAATACCAGTGAGTCCTTTGTGCCTCTGTATCATTATTTCTTCATCTTTGATTGAACAAAGGACAATGTCTTGTATCCATTGACATGCACAAGTTTTATAGAGTACTATGCACTGTAATCAACAGATATTTGTTTAAGGAAGCTAAACCATAATGGTAACTCAATGCATTGCTTGTTAGGGTACAGTTGCATAGACATCCTAGTTTGCTTAGAATTAAAAAGTCAAAGACTAAGTATTACTGCTAAAGAGCTATGTGTCCTGGGCAGCACCCTTACTCTCTATGAACCTCCAATTTCTCATCTGCAAAAGAGGGATGAGAGCCCTCTGCTTCACAGTTATTGTAAAGTTTAAGAAAGAAGATGTATAATATTCCTATGACATGCTTCAGTCATAGAATTCATTCAAAACCGGGCGCCTGGGTGGCTCAGTTGGTTAAGCGACTGCCTTTGGCTCAGGTCATGATCCCGGAGGCCTGGGATTGAGTCCCGCATCGGGCTCCCTGCTCGGCAGGGAATCTGCTTCTCCCTCTGACCCTACCCCCTCTTGTGCTCTCTCTCTCAAATAAATAAATAAAATCTTTTTTTTAAAAAAAGAATTCATTCAAAACTGTGAGCAAAATGAATTAATTATCTAACAAGTGAAAATTTGTCTTGCAGTTTTTACCTCCCCAGCAATATGGTATAAAGAACATCATTACAATGCTAGATTAGAGTACAGAATTGACTCACGAATATAAACTGATTATCTTATATCAGTCTTGCATACATATAGTTTTTTAAAGGGCATTATTTTGTCCCACAGAATATCAGAGTCACTATTATCTAGTTTTGATAGGATTTTAGCATATTTTATTTAGATTAATTTTATAAATGTTATGTGCTCAAAAGCATTATCTTATGTCCTTATCACTAATTAACAATTATGAAAATGATTCACTGTCTTTAGTATTATTAATTAATGGAATCTTTGCTTTTGCTTTTAACCTATATAAGTTGGACTGAATTCTACTGAATTGATATGGAATCCCTGGTCTTGTATTGATAATGTTGAAAAAAAAATTCCAAGATAATTTTGGGTACTACTATATTTTAGATATTAGAAGGCTGTTATCACATTTAATCCTCATATCAGCCCTTCAAAGAAGGTATTACTATAGATGAAAAAGTGGACATCATAGGTACTTGTATGCTTATTTCACACCTATTGCAGCTCATTGTAATCAAACTTCTATTGTCATCTATCTATTGAAAGTTTACCAGCAAATGTCATTAGTGACTTCCTTATTTATAAATGCAATGAGCATTTTGAGTTCTAATCTTATTTGACCTTGGCGAAGTTTTATACTATGATCATTTTCTTTTGGAAATTCTGATTTTTTTTTTCCCTAGCATCATTCATCCCTAGATTCCCTTCCACATCATTAATCATTGTTTCACAATTTCCTTTATGGATTCTTCTCTCTATTTTTTTTACATATTAGAATTCCGGGGGGGGGTTATCTTCATCCCTCTTTTTCTCTCTCTCTCCCTACTGATACTAAATATTTCACAGACACTTCAAATTTAATATCCTCAACTGAACTCTTCCTTCTCCTTCATAAACCAGTCGCTCATCCAGCTTTAGAAATCACACACACACACACACAAACACACACACACACACACCCCTCTTTTCTGAAGTCTATCCTCTTCCTCCAGGTTCTATTTCAGTAAAAGTCACCACTATCCATCTGATTTTTTCCAAACAGAAGTTTCAGCCCCAAAATATAAGCATTGGCCAAAGTCCAACTCCATTTTCTCACCTAATATCATACAGATCATTACCTCCTCTCTTTCTTAACTGTTACACTCAGCCACCAGCAAATCCTTCCAAAAGATTGCTTCCCTGCTAAAACTCCTTCACTGCTTTCCCTACATCTTCAGGATAAAATTGTTAGTATCAAATACACTCATGTTCTCCTACCTTGCTTAATCACAAGAAGCAAATATGTTCTTGTTAAATGTCTAGGTTCCTAAGAGTTGCACCTGGGGAGTCTACCAGTAGGTCTGGGAAAGTAGTGGGTCGCTATGAATCTATAATTTCTAACAAGCCCCTTGAAGTCTATTGAGCAGAAAAATTTGAGAAATAATGGTATATGATCTGGGAGCTGCCCAATATTTACTTAAACACTACCAATATTTAGCAATCACTAATATCTAGCATCATGTCTTGCATTTTGCTGGATTTGTTAATGTATAATCTTGTTGAGATGAGATTTAACCCAGGATCTGGGTTCTGACTCCAAAGGATATGATTTTGTTACACATTAGTCATAGTAATAGAAAGGTAAAGGAGAGTACATCGGAGAGGGAGCACTTACAGCCATGTCCTTGGAAGCTAATGGTGGGGCCACATAGACCAACCACTCACTTTATTTCCATGGTGTAAGTACATGATTTAGTCATACATGCAGAAAATGTGTGGACCATCCACTACATATCAGTCATTTCATAAACATCAGAGGGAGAATGTTGATCAAGACAGACACATTCCCTGTCCTTATGGAGTTCTTATTCTGTTGTGGAAGATAAAATTATCATCACACATTGTGGTAGGTACTCTGAAAGAAAAAAGGTACTGTAGGAGATGTATACTTCAAATGGTCAGGAGTCTGACTATGGAGGTGATATTTAAACTGAATGATGAAAAGATACCACCATGTGAAAAGCTGTTTGGAAAATACTGGGGATAGAGGAAATGTCTAGGTCAGGATCTCTGAGCTAAGAGAGATATGTGTGTTCAGGTAATCAGAGAGGACCAGGGAGTCTAGAGCTTCCTAATCAAGACAAGGGGTAAACTGACATGAGGATAAAAGAAAGAGAAAGGTCCAGATCATCCACATCACACCAGGTACAGATAAAAAATTATTAAATAAATGACTTTAGGCATCTTTTGCTTTTATTTACTTACTGAGTCATTCACTTGGGGCAAAGATTTTTGTGTCAATGTTTCAGTAGTGGGATAGCTCACACTCCAGCATTTATTAAGAAATTATACATAAAGAATTGTTGTATATTTGTACTAAGAAAAGGAATCATTACTTAATATTTATTATTCCATAATTTTATTTCTTTGGGTTTTTTTTGTGGTTATACATAGCATTTGTTATATAATACTTAATTTGTGACTGATAAGAGGGATATACCAATAATGAGATTTTCATAGTATAGTAAGGGAATGCCAGTCCATGTGTTATTTGAAATATCTTATATGAGATAATATCATTAAAATAATATTAATATTATTAAAATAATATTATTAAAATATTATTTCATGAAAATATCCAATGTAGAAAATTATGGAATGCCAAGATCAGTAAGTTGCTAGAAAAGCAATAATGAATAAAATGAGAACTCTTCCTTAAAAATAAAGAATTTTAAATCATGGTGAAATAATTTTACAACACATGGTTAAGAATCTACCAAAAGAGAAATTCTCTTCACATTAAGGAGGTTGGACAAAGATATCGTTGCTTATGTTTCATCAGAATTGGAGATAAAGCCTCATCATGAATGGCTATAATTTCTGCAGTGATAAGAAGAGTCTCAGCTTTTGTGAGCATGCCTTTATAGTCTTTGTAAGGAGGAGAACAATTTCATGGTCACAAGCAGAGGCAGAGAGAAGAGCAAGATATTATGTTAAAGTAAAATTTATCCAGAAATAACTCTTTGAAATGAAAAAAAAAACACTATTTGTAACAAATACATTTTAAAATATGATATACAATATCTATCTCAGGGGGCTAAATTTTCAAATGTACATTTTATACCAAGAATACTGAGCAATTATTTTATTATTCACAAATGTTCTACTATAATACAATTTATTTAAGACTATGACACATAAATGTAATTTGTAGATGTTGACTGTCTAACTTTCAAACAACTTGATGAGAAAAAAAAATCATCCATTACAGAAACACTTATTTTTATATCTGTAACATTCTATTAAATATGGGGACCACCTGCAAAGAATAAGAACATTTTTTTTAAACTTTTAAACTCTCTTTTTTGTTTAGTTAAGAAAACCCATGGGACTCTATATGTTAAATACTTTTTTAGAGTCAATTTTTTACTGGACCTTCAATATTGGAGGAGAATTACTTAATTCACCAGAAAGAAAAAAGAGTCAATCAACAGGAATTTTTATAGTATTTATGGAGTGCTCAGCATCGGGCTGAGTGTTATGAAAAAGAAGAGGCTATGATATGTAAGATTGAATTGCTGCCTTAAGGAAATTAGTTTAATTGGGGAATTGCATTAGCTCACTGGAAATAATTTTGGAATAATGCACTGAGGAGTGCAGATTATTGAAAAAGTTTCATAAAGCAACTAAGAAAGGTTGGGTCTTGACAAGTAGGATTTTGAATGGCTTGAGAATATAAGGAAAAGAATATTAATATTTCATAAGCCCTACTAGGTGCTAGATACAGTACTAAATGCATATTACATATTTTTTTTTTACTTTTAATTATTATAGTAGCCCTGTGAAATAGGTAGTCATTTCTATTTTATTTATTTTTTTATTTTTTTATTTTTAAAGATTTTATTTATTTATTTGACAGAGAGAGACACAGCGAGAGAGGGAACACAAGCAGGGGGAGTGGGAGAGGGAGAAGCAGGCTTCCCGCCGAGCAGGGAGCCCGATGCGGGGCTCGATCCCAGGACCCCGGGATCATGACCTGAGCCAAAGGCAGATGCTTAACGACTGACCCACCCAGGCGCCCTGGTAGTTACTTCTATTTTAAAGTAGAAGAAACTGAAGCTTAAAGAAATGAGCTAATTTGCCCACAGTCCACAGCCCTTACATGGCAGCCATTGGGTTTAAATACCTTGTATTTAAGGCCTCTCTTCCTTCAAACTCTATGATGCTCTCCCATTCACAATATTCCAGATGTGAGAAATACTAGTATGAGAAATAGAGGCAAGGAAGGGCATTCATGAGAGAGGGAAGAGGAAAAAAAAATCAGTGGGTATCTACACAGATGTGACATTTTCTCCTCAAGTTCTCCTTATTTCACAAGTTTTCTTACTCTTTAGTGGGGTAATTTCCCTAGACCAGTCTCTCCTAACCCAGTAAACAGCACTGCAGTGCATCCAGTGCTCAAGTAATCATTGATTTCTTTTGTACCATCATTTTCGTTTTTATTAGTGAATTTTGTTATCTTCGTCTCAAATGTATCCATATCTGTGTTTGTGTCTCCATCTAAATTCATATCTACTTCGATATTGATATCTAACTCTATCTAAATATATCTATGTATCTTTATCTCTGTATCTTATCTTTAAGTCTATATCAATTTGTATATGCAAAACTCTATCTCTTTCTAAATCTATATCTGTATAGGTCTACCTCTAAATCTGTCTCTACAGCTGCATCTGTATCTTACCTACAACTACACCTATCCCTAAACCTATACCTCTACCCACATCTATATTCACCTTAAATCCATCTTCATTGAAATCAATCTAGCCTAAGTCATTCATCATCTCATACTTGGATTACTGTGATAGTCTCCTAAGTGTTCTTCCAACTGCTATTTTTGAACCTCTATAATCCTTTAAATATGTAAATCACTTCATGCTAATTTCAAAAGCTTCCAAAGCCTTCCCTCACACTAAGAATAGTATCCAAATTCCTACCCATGGCCTATTGACTCTACTTTTGCTATCTCTTCTCCTTAAAGTCTCTCTCCATCTTCAAGCTTCAGCCACACAAGCTTTCACTCTTTCTGCAAATATGTCAATTGCTTATCCTGCAGGGCTTTGTACTTGCTATTCCCTCTGCCCAGTATTCTCTGCTTTCAGAAGTTAGCATTTTAGTTTCTTCTTGTCATTTAGGACTCAGTTCAAATGTTGCCTCCTGAGGAAAGCCATTTTCCATCACTCAACATTATGTCAGAGTCCTTGGGGTACATTAAAGATGGCCACCTAGAGGTTGGCAATTCTCCCACTCTGAGGTGGGGTCCATGTAGCATCTCCCTGGGTCCAGATGGGCTCTGTGACTGCTCACAGGAAGAGGAGATGGCAGAAGTGATGCTCTGGGATCTGGCCTGAAGAAACTTGCAGTTTTCACTCACACTTAGAAGTGAGTTTCCGTGTAATTAGCGTGATTCCCCTTTACCCTCATACTCTAAAGATCCCAAGCCACATGGAAAGACCTTGGAAGATCAAGTGTGATGTGGAGAGATAAAAAGGGAAGGAGGGTAGGGGGAGAGAGGAAAGAGAGAGAGGTACTTCCGAGGTGCTAGGTATGTGAATAAAAAAGCTGTGTTTGGAAGTGGATCTTCCTGTCCCCGCTGCCACTATATGGATCACAAACACCCGGCTGAATCCTTCCAGAATTCTCAACTCACAAAAATTGTAAATAAAATATAATGTTGTTTTAAGCCCCTAAATTTTGGAGCAGCACATAACATAGCAATAGTTAACCAGGCACATCCCAAGTATGGTTTATCACATAGCCTTTTAATTTCCCTACTAGCTATCACTGCCTGAAAGATCCTTCGTTTCCTTTGTCTCTACCTTTTTTCCTTCCTTTTTCTTTTCTGTTTTTGTCCCCTCTCTTTCTTTCTTTACTTCTTTTTTCTTTGTTACCCGGTTACTGTCTCAAAACTCTTTAGATTATGAACACTATATAAATAAGAACTAATGTATCTCTTTTCCCACTAATCTCTGGTATATAGTCATATGCCCCACAGATAGTTAGGATCAGTAAGTACTTATTAACTGAATGAAATAAGCTTATGCACTTAATTATTCTATCTATGCAGGGTTGGTAGTTACTCTTTCAAAATTATAACACCCATCCTTTACACAAACAAACAAACAAAACCCTGGAAAAACACTTCTGAATATAAGTGGGGAAGGAATACATGATATACGGTATTTTATAGTTGTACAATGGGGTGGGTTTCAGCAGAGCAGGATGCTTGAATTGGCTGGAAAATTACACCTCTCTACTGCTCTTTGGCATTAGACTTCATGGGATTACTAATGGTTAGCTCAGTGCCATAATGAGCTTCAAAGGAGGAAAAAAACATCCACAGATTTCAAAGTAGCTTAAAACACATCCTTTGGCTCCTCAGTACTAGATCTTGTAGCTGGCTGAGTTCCAACCCCCTTTTCATCAGCTACATGACGACCTGGACCAGGCCATGTGTATCCTGGCTGCCCAGCTGCCTTTGATCCAAGGAGCTGACACAGAAATAACTTCCATTGCTCCTGGATAACTCTTCACAAGGACAGAGTGAGTACTTCTCACCAAATACCAACTCAGGGCCATTTGAAAACTCCTGCTGTGGAGAAGATGAGGTTTTCAAGATATAAGAAGAGCACCTTTCACATCTTCACCCTTTGTGCTTAATACAAAGACAGAAAAAGGGGGCAGAGCCTCAGAGAGAGGTTCCTGTCACCCATAAAGTAACTAAACTAAGCTAGCTAATTCATAGACACTTCCTAGGGTGCCCACCCAGCATGTACCTTATATTAGCATATGCCCAATGACTAAGACATTCTCTCCTGCCTTTACAGTTTCAAGAGTGAGTTGCTGTCCTATCTAGTTACTTTGGCTTTCCAGCTTCTTCAGTGTGTGGTGTACCTTGCAAGCTCAGGGCTTTTGCACAGGCTATTTGCTATACTGGAACTTCCTTAACTCTTAACTCTTACTCTCCTCACCTCACGCAGAATCAAGGCTTCAGCTTAAACGTCACTTCCTCTGGGAAGGCTTTTCTATTCCCCTAAGCGAGGTTATACATCTCTGCTACACTTCTATTACAACCTTTATAGCAAGGAACACCTCTGTATTTAAACAGCCAGTCCACTGTTGCATGTGTTCCTTGTGATTAATCAATCAATCCATTGTGTTAAGTGTTTTCTGTTGTTAGACAGTAAGCCCAATAAAAGCAGAAATCAGGCCTTTTTTTTTCTTTTCAGTAAATGGAGGACTTAGCATGACTCTAGGCATAGATCAGACATTCAATAATTAGTCATTGAATGAATGAATAGATGAATGAATAGTTGATGGATGGATAGATGGATTGTAGAGATGTTATCTTCTCTTGATTTTTCCCCTCTTGGATTTGGAATAATGTGCGTGTCCCTAGTGAATGTGAAAGGCTTCATTCATGTCTAAATTCTTTATTTCTGATCCTTATAGATCACTGGTCTGTTTCAATTGCACCCTGTGTTCTAGACCAATTCTGACTTGAAGCAGGAAGTACGTAAGAATTCCAATTATCTTAGTCATGAATTTTTTACAAAGTTGTCCTTCCTAACAATGACTCTAAAGCCTTTGGTAAATGTGGGATCCCAAGTATGTCCTTTTAGGGTGCTCCATTGTGATAAGTGATCCCAGCACACTTATTTCAAGCCTGAGCTTCTGCTGTATGTGACAATTACTGAAACTTATTTCAATATCTATGTCAGGCACTCAATAACTGGTAACCATTACTATCAATGTGATTATTGATTAAGAGTCAATATTCCCATTGCCTAGGCAGTCCTTCTCTCTCCCTTTGAGTTCTGTGTTCACTCCTTACACATTTTCATCAAGTCCCTTAAAATGGGTCCAAAAAACTCCACCCTGACCCTAATCTATGAACTCAGGCTTTCCTCTCCCTGACTATATTTCTGGTCCTATCAGTTTGCTTCTCTTCCAGCAACTACAGAGCATTTGTGATGGAATTCAGCTTACTGAGGCTCATCTCATCTATTGGAAACCCCCAACTACTTTTTGAATCACTATTTTAGTACATCATTTCAACTGAGATCAGATATTATTGTGGCTCTTGGATATTGCTGCTACGTGCCCTGGTAGGGAAAACTAATTTTAGTTACTTTGCTGAGCATCTCTCATCTCTAATAGTTAAGAGTCTAGATTCTATAGTCAGACATACAAGTTTTGAAGAATGCATCTTCCAGTGTTTAGCTGTAAAAACTTCAGAAAACTCTTTAGTTCCTATGCCTATCTCTCTCTTTTTAATGGAAGTCAGTGATAGTACCTACCTTCCAGGGCTATTGTCAGGATGAAGTGAGGTATCATGCTAGTAAAACACTATGGGCAAATCATCTTTCCTCCCTGGTCTGTCTGCCTACTTGTGATCATAATTTCTTGCTTGGTCTTAACATCTTCCCCAAGGTTTTGCTGTGTGTGTTTGGTTCAGATACTGCCCCTGTGTATTACCTGGAAGCACACACACATTATTGGTCTTCTGGCTCTTTGAGAGCTAGAAATTGTATGGATGCCAATATCTTAAGTACTATTTGAACTTGTTCTCTAGGCTAGCCTGACCATAGTAGCAAATATTCATTTGTGATTCTGTCACTTGTGAGGCAGTCTTTCAAATGAACTGTGAATTTTTCATTAAAAAAACTGTAAATTAGGGCACCTGGGTGGCTCAGTTGGTTGAGCGACTGCCTTCGGCTCAGGTCATGATCCTGGAGTCCCGGGATCGAGTCCCACATCGGGCTCCCTGCTCGGTGGGGAGTCTGCTTCTCCCTCTGACCCTCTTCCCTCTCATGCTCTCTATCTCTCATTCTCTCTCTCTCTCAAATAAATAAATAAAATCTTAAAAAAATAAAATAAAATAATTAAAAAATAAAAAAACTGTAAATTAAACTATTATTTTTTAAGAGCTTTGCTATTAAGACTTCTGCTTCTGGGAGATACAGTAAACATACTTCAGTCATCATCACAATAAGTACAACTAAGAATACTAGATATTATATATAAAATATAAGAAGACTGAAATATAGAAAGTAGAAGTCAGACTGGCAAGGAAACTTAAGGAATGGAAAGTTGCCTGGGTTTTCTTTTTGCCTCATATATTCCAACTCAGAGCTGATGACATCAGCAATTTGAAAACACCAGCCAGTGCAGACAAAAATAGTCCCAACAAAAGCTTCCTCTCTCTAGCCAAAGGACCAGGAAAAAGGACAGCCTAACAATATAGAAAACTTTAGACAATGACTGCTCTATTTCAGCTAAACAACATAGAAGAAAAAATCTGGTCTGGGTCCACCCATACCAGCAAAGACTAAGTGGGGATCCACTTAAGGATGTTACAAGGAGCTCTCATATCCCTACTGGGCTGGAGTTGGAAAGGGTTAGGTAGGGACCTAGAATTTTAATCCCTGCTGGACAGTACTAAACCTCCCACCAACAGTGTCAGTCAGACCACATGGGAACCTTGATTTCTACTCATAATTGGCTGTAATCATTCCATTCCCATTCCATTCAGAGGGTGACAGAGGAGGCCTAGTGGAGAGTGGTATCTTTCGTCATCATCCAGTGGTAACAAGGTTAGCCCCACTGCTGTCAGTAAAGACTACATGGAGAGTCAGAACTCTCACTTCTGCTTAAAAGTAATGAGGATCATGCCCAAATTGGGTGTCAATTGAGGCTGAGTGGCAAACCTAGAATTTCATCTCCATGTGGCAATGAAAAGATGATACCGCTCCTTCCAGTCAACAGAGTCATGTTCCAAAAAGCCAGCTAAAAGAGAAGTTTAATAATATTAAGAATTATCTAACATAATCCAAAAATGTTTAGGTTTCAATAAAGAATCATTCATCATATCAAGAATCGGAAGATATCAAACAGAAAGAAAAATACAATCAAGAGATGCCAATGTTGACCTGACAGATATGTTAAAATTATCTGACAAAGTTTTAAAGCAGCCACAGTTAAATTTCTTTAATAAGCAATTACAAACATGCCTGTACCAAATAAAAAAATAGAAAGCCACAGCAAAGAGATAAAAAGTCCCAGCAAGGAAATAGAAGATATAAAGAAGAACCAAATAGAACTTTAGAACTGAAAAATATAATTACTGAAATATAAGCTCAGTGAATAGGCTCAATCATAGAATGCAGGGGACAGAGGAAATCATCAATGAATGGAAAAGAGAACAATAGAGATTATTCAATCTGAATAGCAAAAATAAGATAGACTGAAAAAATAAATAGCATCTTAGAGATATGTGGGACTCTAATGAAAGACCTAACATTCTTGTCACTGGAGTTCAAAAACAAGAGGAGAAAGATGACAGGGCTGAAAAAAGCTACACATAGAAATAATGGATGAAAACTTCCCAAATTTGTCAAAAAACATAAACTTCCAGATTCAAGAAGCTGAGTAAACCCCAGATGGAATAAACCAAAAGAAATTCACACAAAGACACATTAAATTAAATTTTCCAAAAACTGAAAACAAAGAAAAAATCTCGACAGTGGCCAGAGAAAAAGGACACCTTACATATAGAGAATAATCAATTACAATGATAGCTGATTTATCATTAGAAATGATGGGGGCCAGAATAAGGTGGCATAATATTTTTCAAGTGTTGAAAGAAAAGCTCTGTCAACCTAGAAACCTATATACAGCAAAAATATCCTTCAGGAATGAAAGGGAAATCAAAATATTCTTAGACAAAGAAAAATTAAGATAATCTATCACTCTCAGACCTATTATAAAAGAATGGCTTAAGGAAGTTCTCTAAACAGAACAAAAACTGTAAAATAAGGAACCTTGAAATATTAGGGAAGAGGAAAGAACAAGATAAGAAAAATAAGGAAAATACAATAAGATTTCCCTTTTCTCTTGAGTTTTCTAGTTTTTAAGATTTTTATTTATTTATTTATTTATTTATTCATTCGAGATACAGAGATACAGAGAGAGAGAGAGAGAGAACATGAGCAGGGGGAGAAGCAGAAGGAGGGGGAGAAGGGAGCTTGATGCAGGGCTCGATCCCAGCACCCTGGGATCATGACCTGAGCCGAAGGCAGAAGCTTAACCATCTGAGCCACCCAGGCGCCCCATTGAATTTTCTAATTTTTTATGATGAAAGTAAAAATACAATTTAACATTGTGTGATATGATTCTAAAAGTATGCTGAGGAAATATTTAAAACAATTATATTATAAATAAGGGAGTGCAAAGGAATCTAAAGGGAGGTAAGATTTTAATACTCCATCTGCACTTGTAAAATAATGACACCAGTAGACTATGTGTGAACATATATATATTCACACACACAGACACACACACACACAGACACCTCACACTTACATTCACATGTATAATGTAGCATCTAGAATAACCACTTAAAAAGCTACACAAAGAGATATACTCAAAAACATTACAGATTAATAAAAGTGGAGTCTTAAAAAAAGTCAAGGAACCCACAGAGAGAGGAGGATGAAAATAGAGATATGAAAAACTAAGAGAACAAACAGAAAATAAAAATTAAATGGCAGTTTAAACCCTAACATATCAATAATTACATTAAATGTAAATGACATAAATACATGTTAAAATACAGAAACTGGCAAAGTGGATTGTAAAACATGACCCAACTATTAAAAAAACAAAACAAAACAACCATATATCATACAAACATTAATCAAAGGAAAGCAGGAGTGGATATATTAATATCAGATAAAGTAGACTTCAAAGCAAAAAAAGAATTACCTGGAACAGTGACATTTTATAATGATAAAAGGACAAAGATGCAAATAGACACAGAAATCCTAGATGTGTAGGCACTAAATAACATAGCTGCAAAATATGTGAGGCAGACACTGATAAAACTGAAACAGAAAACATACATCCACTATTACACTTGAAGACTTCAACACTCCTCTCTCAACACTTTATAGAAAAATTGAACAGAAAATCGGCAAGGATATAGAAGAAGTCAACAGCACTATTAGCCAAGAGTATCTGCTCAGCATTTTTAGGACACAACAACAGCAGAACATATTATTTTTAAGTGCACATGAATCATATCCTAATGTAGAAAGCTATAAAATAAACCTTAGAAATTTAAACTAACTGAAATTATACAAGTGTGTATTCTGACCACAATGGAATCAAACTAGAAATCAATAAGAGAGTAATTACAGAAAAATTTTCAAACATTTGAAAACTAAGCATAATCCATGGGTTTAAAAGGTAGTTTCAAGAAAAATAAAAAAAAAATGTATATACAAACTATCAAAATTTGTGGGGCACAGCTAAAGCAGTACTAAGAAGGAAATTTATAGAACTAAATTTATACATAAAAATGTCTCAAATCAATAATCTAAAAAAAGAAGAAAGAAAGAAAGAAAAAAAAAAGAAAGAAAGAAAGAAGAAAGAAACCTAAAGCAAACAGAAGGAAGAGAATAATGCACATAAGGGCAGAAATCAATGAACTTGGAAACAGAAACACAATCAAGAAAATCAATGAAACCAAGAGCTGCTTCTTCAAAAAGATCAATAATATTGACAAACAGCTAGCAAGCTTGAGAAAGGAAAAATATGTGAGAATACAAAAATGATCAATGTTAGAAATGAAGCAGGGGATACCACTACAGACCCTGCAGGCATTCCAAAAATAATATGGAAATATTATGAACAACTTTGCCCATATAACTTTGACAATGTATTTGAAATGGACCACTTTCTTGAAAAACACAAACTACTCTTTCTTACCCAATATGAAATAGAATGAGATAAATGACTGCAAAAACCCATCACTATTAAGAAATTTGAATTCAACTATTAAATAATTGAGTTCAAAGTCTTTATAACAAGTTAATAATGTTCATTTCATACACATTTGAGCTAAGAATATAAGGAAAATCATACCAATTACCAGTTTACATTCTTTAGTAGTCTGACATTATATTCCATCTTTTTCTTTTAAAATTTCATAGTTTTAAATTTACATTTAGATTTACATTTAAATCTATGCTGTATTCTGGGTTAATCTTTGCATAGGCGTGAGGTTTGTGTGAGCTCAGGATAGACATTTTTCCTCTAATTTTGGTATATTTATATCTAATTATCTGTCTTACCTTGGGCATCACTTAAATTCCTTGAGTGTGTAATTAGAAAAAGTTGCATGAGATTATTTTATGTTCCTTTCCTTTTAACTATGACATTCTTTGATTCAAATCCAGAGTGTTTCATCAGAACTAGATTAAGGGGCAGGATGACCAGGGTATCTTTGGCAAATTGGATTTTCCAAAGATGCTCACACCAATATTAATCTCATCTTACAAGCTCTTCTTACAAAGTAATACTGGCAATCCTCTAGTAAGAGATAGAGTCTCTGGTGCAACCCCTCAAATCTGGGTATACCTTTGTAACTGCTTCATCTATGAGAATATGGCAAAATTGACACTTGCCTGACTTCTAAGGCTAGGTTGTAAAAGACAATATGGGTTCACCCAGAACATACTCTTTCTTTTTTCTTAGTCTCCATCTTTGTTTCTATCTCTCTCTCTCTCTCTCTAAGAACTTGGGCCTTTGGAGATCTGATCTACCATGTTAGTACTTCTGAAGCTGCCATGCTGGAGATCACACAAGACACCACACAGAGTTACAAAAAGATACACAAGGAGCCCCTATGATTCCCAGATGTCCAAGTGTTCCCAACTGGAATTCCATACATATGAGTAAAGAAGCCTTCATGACACTAGTCTTAGGTACCATTAGACTGAAGCTTCATGAAAGACCCTAAACTAGAACCACAGAGCTGAGCTGCTCTTAAATTTCTTACTCATTAAGATCAAGAAAGATAATCAATAAATATTGTTCTCTTAAGTTACTGAGTTTTGAGTTAGTTTGTTACATAGCCACTGTTACTAGAACAAGATCCATTTACAGGATTGCTAAAACATCACTGTGAATGTAGCAAGATCAAGAAAGATCACAAAAGTTGTATTTACTAGAATGCTTTGGAGTACATGAGTTTCTGAGTGAATCTAGTAAATCTAGGTTGTACTGAAGGCTACATCATAACAGCATCAACATTTGGGGTGCATATTCATATTTCTAAAACATAGAGTCAGAGGAATAAGGTAGCAGAGTTAACATATTTTCTAATCACATCTAAAACCAACAGAGTAGGGTTAGTTCATTTCATATAGCCTACTGAGCAAGACTGTAAAAAGCAATGGCCTTGGGAGAGCTCATCATATAAAGGGAACTCTTCCCCCTACAGAATGCAAGAACCCTGATGTCAAGAACATGTGTTCCCACTGTAGAGGTGCATAATCTTTCTCTGTGCTAAGTCTTGAAGATAAAGTCTCTCATTAGAGACTCTAACACTCCAGTGAAACCTGGGTACCAGACTCAAGGTATTGTGGTAGCCTCGACAGCAGCCAGGTAAAGAGAGTAATATAATCTGGTTAAATAATCTGACACAATAGATTTGTCAGACTGTATTATTGTTCAAAATAATTCACTCCCAGGGGAGCCTGGGTGGCTCAGCGGTTGAGTGACCGACTCTGGATTTTGGCTGGGGTTGTGATCTCAGGGTGGTGGGATGGGCTGGTGTCAGGCTCTGCTCTCAGTGTGGAGTCTGCTTCTCCTTCTCCCTCAACTCCTCCCCTTGCTTGCTCTCTCTCTCTCTAAAATGAATAAATAAAATCTTTTAAAAAATAATTCACTCCCATCATTGTAAGTTTATATATCCTTGTCTTTGTTGTGTAACTGGCAGTGCCACAGGGTAAGGTGCATATATTTTCCTGTCCCATTGGTAATCTGAGTAAATGTGATGTATGACATGTTGGAACAGAAGTTTTAAATATGATCACATGGTTCAGCTTAGTCTCTTGCTTCTGCTTTCTGCTTTGAGAATGGTACATTCCAGATAAAGGTTGCTCCTTTAGCCTGCAAGTCTAATTGAGAAGACAGATGGAGTGCAGCCATTGCTGGAGCAGAACACTACTGGCCTAAAGTTTACCTGTAATGTGAGCAAGAAATAAGCCTTTGTGTGATATGACACTGAAAGGTTGGAGTTTGTTATTTCACCAAAGACACCAAGTACACATGCCTATGAGGACACTAATAGATGCGCACCTATCTGTGGCTTTTTAAAAGAATTTAAAGAATATGTAAGTATTTGGGTATATATATAGGGAAGTTTTTCTAGATCAATTAAATAATTTTATGTTGGATTATTTATTAGTCGTGTTGAATAATCCCACAATAGATCTAAGTAATTTGGAAAAGCAATATTTGGTTATATGAAAGCCAGTGAGTGGAGTGAATTTAATGTACTAGTTTAGACTTGACAATGCCTTTCAAAGACAGTACTATAAAAAACTGGAGGAAATATTTTTCTTTGAGTTGATAAGGGGTTGTATTATTAAACCCTGATTTCAAGTGATAGAAACTCAAATCATACTAGCTTAAGCAAAATATAATCATCATCATCATAATGATTGTTTATAAATAAATAAAATGTTTCTCTGTGTGCATGGCATGCGTGTCTGTTTGTTTGCTAGAGGAGGCAGATCAATTGGCTTATATAACTAAATATATAGTTTAGGGAATTGTTGGAATCAACATGTCAAACAATGTCTTCAGTGTTTTCTGTCTGTCCATTTCACTCTTTCTTCTTCCTTTCTCTGTTTTTCCCCTCTCCTTTATGTTTATATTGCTCTGATCCATCTCTGCCTGTCTCTAAACTACACCTCCCTTTGTTTTGGCTCTGTTCTTAGACCTGGGGACAGGAGTCCCATCAGAAGCCACAAAGACTGAAAATACACAATGAGATTGTTTAAAGGAAAATTATGGTGCTATTTTCATGAAAGGGAATAGATGATAGGCAGACAAACATTTTTTTCAAAAATCTATTACAGTGGTAATAGAGCATGCTCAATATAATTCAGATGTTTGCTAAATTGCTCTTTAGGAAGAGTGGAAAGTGCTAAATGCAGGTCACTTATTTTGCTGAGCAGAGTATGCCAGTTTGGGGCCAGAGCTGAATTGTTCAGGACCACAAAGGAGAAAAAGGAAAGCCACCTTGTCCCCAGCTCAGTAAACAGCTCTCTGCTAAAGGAATTTTTAACAATTATTTAAAAGTATCAGTTTGAAGAGGGGCCAGTGCAAATTTAGGAGGTTGGCAGGAGAACCCAACTTGCTTCAGCACTATCTCTAGAACCTTGGGTTCTAAACTCAACCTTACAGGGCTTTGATATTCAAGATTGAAGCAGAAAAAATTAGAGAACTCTCTATCAGAAAATGGTATCAGTAGGTCACAAATCTTTTCCCACTTTAATTCCTTTGGTAGTATTTTGTGTGCATTATTCAGTGCCTTTGTCTTTATTAAAAAAATTCAAATATGTAAAAAGCTTTTTAAATACAGTCTCCCAGGTGTCTGCTGCAGCCTCAAGCCCCTTTTCTTTCTTCTATTGTTCTCTTAATTGTTACTTCACAACAATTAGTTGAGTATTCATATGCAAATATATGCAAATGAAAAGGGGCTCAATCTATGAGATTTTCACTACTAGTTAATTTCTACTTTTGGGTCTACTGATAAGATCTGCAAAACTGATTTTTTTATACCCTTGCTCCTTGGGGCATAAAAGGGAAAGGGTGGCATGAAAGCTACCTAAATATGTCAAAAGCTCTGCCATTGTTAAGATCCTTCTTCAGCTTGGAAAGTGTTTTTTAATTGTTTTTTTCCCTTGTCTGCCTTCCTTTCTCTCACAGAGAATGTTGTGTTGAAACTTCTGTTATTTGCTACTGACTAGTTATGCAAAATCTAGAATGACATTTGGAATGTTATAATCAATATGGGGATAGGCTGGGAAAGGAAAGGAATAATCAACAGAAAAATAAATGCAATTTGATTAATGATTGATTGATCAAAACCATTGTTTCAAGATATCATAAAATACTAATATCAAGAATGGAGGAAAATCCGATTAATAAATTAGCAATATTTTTTAAGATTCTGAAAAAGATCAGATAATCTGTGGGATGGAGGTGGTAGTTAAAATCTAATGATTATGATTTTCCTTGATGTAACAGATTAAAGATGTCTGCAAAGTCTTTGCTTGTTCTACCCTTCAGAGAGGAAATCTATTTTCTGTCCCCTTGAATCTGAGCTTGCCTTAAGTGATTTGCCTGACTAAGGAATACAGTGAAAGTCATGTTCTGGGACTTCTGAAACTAGGCCAAAAGGCATCTTGCAGCTTTCAATGGACTGAAAGTACATTCACTCTAGAAACTCAGCTTATCTGCTCTAGAGAAGTCCAAGCAGCCTATGGATAGACCCTTGTGGATTGCAACTGAAGTTACCCTACCAAAAGACTAAGCTAAATTCTCAGCCAAAACCAGCACCAACTTGCTAAACATGTGAGTGTGCCATCTTGAAAGTGGAATATCTAGCATGTTCCAACCCACTCCAATTCACATCTCATGGAGCAGAGATGGGAAACCCAGCTAAGTACTTCCCAAATTCCTCATTCACAAAATCATGATCCAAATAGATTATTTTAAGCCACTAAGTTTTGGGATAGTTTGTCACACATCAACAGGTAACAAGAACAATAGATACAAATTAAAAAGAGTGAACAAACAAACAAACAAAAAAAACAGCTGGATTTGTGAAAGCAGTCATACTACATGCACAATTTCCTTTGCAGAGCTAAATAGGTGATATAGTCACCGATGGTTTAAAAACAGGAAGCAATTAAATCCAGTTTACTAATGCTAAAACGAGGTTTTAATTGGTAAGGTTTCCTTCTCCACATTTAACCTTGGCACTCTCAGGCTCTGTTCACTAGTGGAAGCCCTGGAGGAGAGGGAGGAGTACATTGGTGAGGATAAATATGCTGGCCAAGACTCCCAATGTCCTCTGCACAACCTACAGATGCCTCAGTGACTAATCTTCATCTGCAGATAATTCAGAAACAGGGCAGATCCCTTGGATTTGAAAATGGGAACTAAAACTCATCCATCTTCTGCTGATGGCTAAACAGGCTATTATTAGCAGGCCAGATGATTTAATAGGCCAGGGATGGAAAGGCACATGTTGATAATTAAACACTCCAGCGTTCCATTCCAAAGCAAGTGTCCTTTAATAACATGACTAAGGTTTGTTTGCTTTTCAAACCCTTCTCTTCCACTTCCAAGACTTGGAATTGTGTTTAGACATCAGTGATGGGTAGAAGTGATGTGTGTCAAACCAATTCTCAATTGTTTGGGTGATATGTTACATGTTACATGGAATTACCTGTCCTTAATCAGCTTAGTATATTCATCCATATATGAATTCTAAAAAGAAACTGAACCACTCCTTTGGCAAATATGAATTGAGGTCTAATACATTGTAGAAGAGTGCTATAAGAACTGTGTTTTACTTCTGGCTCTTCAGAGTGGTTGTTTGACCTTGAGCAGGTTAGAATATCTTTGGTGTCTTTGATCATTTGAAAGGGAAGAATACTTGATTCTAAGATTCCTTGAAGCACTAAAGTTTGCTTATTCTATGGATTTCACTATCAAACCAAATTCTTCTCTCCGTTAAAGATTGGCTTACCTGGTGGTTGAATTAATTGGAAATACGTTGAGTTAATAGGAAGTAGATTTTTTCTTTTTGCTTTAAGCATATACATCAATTTTCCCAGCCCTCTTTCTCTACCATGTTACCTGGCATTGTTTTTATTTATTTTTTTTCACTTTTTGTTTTTTTACCTGACATTCTTTTAAATAATAATATTATTATAATATTATTTTATCTATTTTGCTCATAAATATGTGCCAAGCACTGTGCTAAAAACTTTAAAAATGTAGTCTAATGCATTTCTCATGATAACTCATTGAGGTGAGATATAATTAGTCTTACTTTATAGAAGAGATGCTTGGGTTTTAGTGAAACTTAGTACTGGACACAAGAGTGGTGGAGCCAAGACTCAAATCCAGGTCTGTGTGATGCCAGAGCCCATACTCTAATGAATTTGTCCTACAACTGTTACTTTAATGCCTACAGTCAGCCTGAAGACAAGAAAGAAGCTTTTTAAACAACAAAAAATTAAGTAAGTACACACACACACACACACACACACACACCTACACACCAAGTCAGCAGGCTCCATGAGAAGGGCTCTTGTGCATGGGGGTGATGTTTGCATTGATCTTTGATGATTCTTTTCCAACCTCAGCTTAGAATAGGCTTCCAGGAGGAATTGAACTATTGTGTAGGGAAAGAAAGTAAAATACTTTTCCAGAAAAATATCCTTCCTCCTTTTTTGAAGTAAGGCTGCTTAATGTTATTTTCAGTGCATTGCAGTACTTCCAGTGAAGGGACTATTTTTTAAGCTGGAGAACAGCCATCTGGACATTGCTGTCTGTTTTCTGTTTCTTGAGTTACAAACTCAGATTGTTCCTTGATAATACACTTCCATTCCTCTGAGAAAGTCACCACTATGAACTTTTAGTTAAGTAAATGTAGAACAAATCTATACCTATTCTTCAGAAGAATGTGCATCTGAAGCATGTCTTTTTGACTGAATTCGGGCTTAAGCTCAGGCTGAGTGAACCTTTGGTGTTCCCCCATGTACACAACTATAAAGAGCTGAAAGAACAGGGATTTTTACATAAATAAACAGGTCTCTTTGAAGAGTTTAGGTGTTTGCAAGCATTCAGAAAACATTTGATGGGTTGAAGTGATCTTCATTGACCAGAAGCAGACAAGGGAAAATGGACTATAGCAGACTTCAACCAGATCCATCTGGCTCCTGTTATGGACTGAATGTTTGCATTCCCCCAATTTGTATGTTGGAGTCCTAATGCCCAATTTAACAGTGTTTGGATATAGGGTCTTTGGGAAGTAATGGGATTAGTTCACGAGGATGGTATTAGTGCCCTTATAAAAAGAGAAAGAAATTCTCTCTCTCCTCTCTCTCAATCTCTCTCTCTCTCTCAATCTCTCCCTATGTGTCCATGCACTGTGGAAAGGCCATGTGTAGATATAGCAAGAAGTCAGTTGTCTGCAACTGAAGAGAGACTTCACAAGGAACTGAATTAGCTGGCACCTTGACTTTGTACTTCTCAGCATCCAGAACAGGGGTTTCTGTTGCCTAAGCCACCCATTTATTTTGTTATGGAAGCCAGAGCAGACTAAGATAGCTCCCCTTTACCATTTATTTGAGCTCCTCTCCTAATTCCCCTAGTTTTGGCCTCCAATGGCTATCAGGCAGCTTTCTTCTTGGAGGACAACTCTTGCGAGCTCTCCTGACTTAGACAGATCAAGGCACCCCTAAGATTTAATTTACACTCCATAGTTTTCCTCTAGTATCAGGATCAGCATAGCACCCTATTTTGGGTTCTACTTCTTGACAGTTTATCCTAGGAGTACTTCCTTAATAAATTGCTTGCATATAAATCCTTGTCTCAAGGACTGCTTCTGTAGAAACTTACCTAAGATGCTTGTTATGAGAAAGGGGATGTCTGCACTGTTGACCTGGGCACCACCAAGACTCAGGAAATAGCATGACATTCATGAGAAAAACCCTCTAATATCTTTACCTTTGTGCTTAGTACAAATGTGAAGAAGCTTGTAAGAGTTAGAGGTTTCTTTCACCTATGAAACATTCAAACTGAAGTAACTGTTTTAACAGATACCTCCTAGCATGAAATCTGTAGTCCCATCTCTGAGAAGTGCTCTCCTGTCTCTAAGGTTACAGAGGTGAGCTGCCACCCTTCCTCAATTCCAGCCACTCTGTCCTTCTTTCAACTTGAATGTGTGCTATATTTTTCAGTTGCAGGACTTTGCACATGTGATTCACTCTTTCACTCTGCATGAAATTTTCTTATTGTTTATCCTTCTAACCCCACCTCTAGTAATCCAGTTATTCCAGATTTGTATGTTTGGGAAAACATGGCCAAGTGCATACAAATACCTGAACTACTAAATATATAATACTCCTAAAAATTTATTTCTTCCCTCTTTTAGAAAACCCTTGCTCAAACGGATTTGTTTTACATGGTTTCAATACCAACCTTATACCTCTGTTCAATACCAACCCCACCCTCTGTTGCCATAGCTTCTGTGTTTATTCCTTAAATTCCTTAATTCTTTTCCTCTGCCAACTGCTTCAACTCTCATCCTTTGGTTATTAAAAGAGCTCTTTTGTTAGCCATCTTTCTTCTCTGTTCCCAAACTAGCATCATTAGCATCACCTAATAGCTTATTAGAAATGCAAATTCTCAGGCCTCATCCCAGTTCTCTTGATTCAGAAACTCCGAGAATGAGCCCAGAAATCTGTCTTAGCAAACCCTTCATGCCATGTGATGCACATTAAATTTTGAAAACAACTGGTCTAAGTATTACAGGACTTTGAATCTTGATATACAATGACAAATTTTAGAAATTAAAAAAAAAAACACAACAAAAAAGCAAGCAAACTTTCCTCAAGATCTTGGCTCTTAGAAATCATAAATACTTCACTATCAAGTGATTTGTATTCATCTGCTCAGGGTGCCATTAACAAAGTACTATAAACTGGTGACCTAAAGAATGGAAAAATTTATTGTCCACAGTTGTGGAGACTAGAAGTCCAAAATCAAGGCGTAAGAAGGGTTGGCTCCTTCTGAGGGTTATGAGGGAGAATCTGTACCATGCCTCTCTCAGCTCATGATGGTTTATTCGTGATCTTTGGCATTCCTTGGCTTGGGGCAATGTAACTCCAGTCTTCACATGGTGTTCTCCCTATGCCTATGTCCAAATTTCCCTGTTTTATAAAAAAGATGTAAGTTGTGTTGGTTTAAGGTCTACACTAATGACCCCATTTTATCTTCATTAGCTCTGTAAAGACTGTATTTCCAAATAAGGTCACATTCTGAGGTTCTGGAGGTTAGGACCCCAACATCTTTTTTTGGGGGGACACAATTCAACTCACAACATGATTGTCTATTTTTTGTCCTGGGTTATATCCACTCCCCCACAGATGCAGTGGTGACTACAGCTGAATGGTTGAAGGGCAATAAAACATTGAGAAAAAAATTTAAAGAATATCAATTACTATCTTGCAAAAAATAGTTTAAATAGGGGAGCTTGGGTGGCTCAGTCTGTTAAGCGTCTGCCTTCGACTCAGGTCATGATCCCAGGGACCTGGGATCGAGACCCACATCTGGCTCCCTGCTCAGTGGGGAGCCTGCTTCTCCCTCTCCCACTCCCCCTGCTTGTGCTCTCTCTCTCTCTGTCAAATAAATAAATAAAATCTTTTTAAAAAATGGTTTAAATAGAGGTGGAAAGACCAGGAACTCCATTCATTGTAAATTCTAAGGCTTATTGTATTGGTCTGCTCAGGCTTCTCAGACTGAGGAGCTTAAACAACAGAAAGTTATTTCCTCACAGTTTTGGAGGTGGAAGTCTAAGATCAAAGTGCCAGCATTGTCAGGTTCTGATGAGAGTGCTCCCTTGGGTTGTAGAAGTCCACCTTCTTGCTGTGCCCACATGACCTCTTCCTGGTTAGGATAAGAGCAAGCTCTCTGATGTCTCAAGGACACTAATCCCATCATGAGGACCACACCCTCATGACCTCATCTAACCCTAATTACCTCCAAAGGCTCCACCTCCTAATATCATCACCTTGGGAGTTAGGACTTCCCTATATGAATTTTGGGAACATTCAGTCCATAACACGTACCCAGAAAGATTCTGATTTATTTCACCTAGAGTAAAGCAGTCCACCTAAATTTTTAGAACTTCACAGATAATTGTGATGCACAGCTAGTGTTTAAACCTTTGTCCTAGCTCTTCATTTCTATGGAAAAGCACAGTAATTTTGTAGTGCTAATTAACACAGAATAAGACATAACACTAGTCAAGCTATAACATCTTACTTTACCATTCTGATTGTTTTTGTATATCTTCAGCCCACCTCTTCAGTAAGCACCTGAAGAAAGTCACCCCATTTCTACTTGTTAAGTTCTTAACAAATATAAGGTGATTGGCCAAATAAAATCTTGGATCCTTTACTTCAACCCCTTTTCTTCAACAAGTATACAAATAAAAAATCAATACATGTAAGTAATTAATTCTCTTCTGTGATAGAGAAATGCAAGGAACATATGTTGGAAATTTTACTGTGTCTAACCTCAGAGTCTAGCTAGGGTCTGAGCCTGGCCTGGCCAGGTAATAGAGACACTGAAAGGCAAACACAGCCTGTAAGCTTCTAGTTAGTAATTAGTTTCTCTGTTCCCTATGTCTCTTTTATACTCTGGCTGGTTAGTAAAACAACTCTAATGTAATAGGTCAAAGCTTATTCAAGTGTTGCTGTGAAATGTATTATGATTGCAAAAAGGATCCGAAGAGATTTCTTTTCTGCACATCTGAGTTATAGATGGAAAGTTAAGGAGGGCATTCTCAAACTCCTGTCCCTCCCCACCCCCATTTTCATCCATTATTTATTTATTTATTTATTTATTTATTTTGAAAGATTTTATTTATTTATTTGAGAGAGAGAGAGCATGAGAGGGAAGAGGGTCAGAGGGAGAAGCAGGCTCCCCACCGAGCGGGGAGCCCGATGTGGGACTCAATCCCGGGACTCCAGGATCATGACCTGAGCCGAAAGCAGTCGCTTAACCAACTGAGCCACCCAGGCGCCCCTCATCCATTATTTAAAAAGAAAAAAAAGTATTTGGAATGTCAGGATTGCAGAAAATGTATTATAAAAATAATGATCTGAAAGTCATGGTCTCCTTTCCTTGATCTCCTGCCACCAAATCAGAGTAAAACCATTTAACATGCTACTAAGTTCTGGAAAATAACAGTTTCCTATCTGTTCACCTATTATAGGATTTTTCTATTAAGCCCAAAACACCCTGATTTGTTGGGAGAGATAAATTCCACCCCCAGCATTTCTTTAATAATCCTTTTATACTTTCTTCTTATCTCTCTTCTTGCTGCTATTGTTTGATAGTGCCACTTAAACAGGTCTTTCCACAAGGTTACTCAAATTAAACATTAGCCAGCTCTAATAAGCAGCTACAGAAAACTACTGACAGTATCTAGCAAGATAAACATCCACACACCAAACTTTTGAGATTTCTTTATTTCTAACCTGATTGTCTGAAGGGAATGTTCTTTAAAGACCATCTGACTTTCTCACTGTTGTATTTTCAAATATTAGGTCTTCTAGTGCCAAATGGACCATGTGGCATTGATAATTGACTAGATTCACTTTATTTTGATGGTAGGAAATTTGATATTTGTGTGGTCTGTGCTGGGGTTCAAAAGACTGAAGCTCTACATGTAGAGATCCATTACTTTGAATTAAACAATAGCAAATATTAAAAAGCAATTTATCCTTTATCTATGATTCTCTAGGTAAGGCAAACAAAGAAACAAATCTGAAAAACAAACAAATAACAACAACAAAGAACTTAGTGACTAATACCCAAGTGAGAATTAGTTTATCAGAGATGGTCCTCTTGCAGAAAACTCAGATAAGCTAAGAACACTGGGTACATATGTGGTGGGGGACTGGGTAGTACAAAGGGAAGAAAGGGCCTAGAAAAAAAATGGCCTTATAGGTGGGAGGTATCACAGGAAAACTTGGGCTACTTCATATATAATCTGGGGCACGAATCTGCTCTTCACTGTTCTTGTGGAATAGTGGACTGAGGACAAACTTCAGGTTCAGACATGCTTCTGGGAGAGTCCGCTCTCCCCATTACTACTTTGGTAATCAGGATGGTATTGAACTTCATTAAGCTCAGTCTCATCATTTCTAAAAGATTCATAATAACATATATCTGTATGTGTTGTTAGGAAGATAATGTGAAATATTGTTTATAAAGTATCTGGCTTGTGTAGAAATGAAAGAAACACTAGCCTGCATCCAGCATATCAAACCCCCTGGCCTCACCTCCTATTTAGTTTCTTCGCCTTTTCTCTAGTCCCAGCAACACAGGGATGAAAAGGTGTATCTGGTAACTGGTAGCTGAATGGTTGATTCTGCTTGTTTTCTCTCTACCTGTTCTTTCCACTTTCCTCAAAGAACATAAGTACTTTGACTGGGCTTTTTTATATACAGTACTGGAAATTTTCAACAAAAACACTTTTAACATGAAATCCTACTGGGAATTCCACAGCTTAGTTTTCTGTAATATACATATGTTGATCCCCAAAGACTCCTAGAAAACCCATCAGAAGAAAAGCAGGTCCCCCTAGATTTTACTGTATTATATAGTGCAGAATAATAATATATCATTAAAAAAAGAAAACTGGGTCCAAAATGGCATCTCTTAGGCCCAAATCACCAAATCTGGAATTAATGTCTAATTTAACTGCAGTTTCAGCCTCCCCACAAAGTACAGTCTTAACTGGTCTGTCAGGAATTTTCTGATAAGTATCAGTGAGGTTATCTGTCACTTGGGCCCCTCCATCTCCCAAAGGAAGATGAGGTAATCTGCATGATAAGACCCTCTTTTCCCCATAAAGGATAGTTTGCCTGAAGGTATCCTTTCTTTTATTTTGCAAATAACTTCCTTGCCCCCCACCCCTTCCTTGTAATTTTGTATTGCTCCTTGGAGTTTCCCTCTTTGTGTTAAAGGGGATGTTGCTCTATTCATGAATCTCTTAATAAAGCCTATTAGATCTTCAAATATACTTAGTTGAACTTTGTTTGTAACAATATTATTGTTATTATGATAGAAGATAAAATAGTAATTTATTGTTATATAGTATTATATGTTAATACTATTATTTAATATTTTATTATATATATATATATTAATCTATGCTTACTATGTATTCCACTGGAATACATGGTGAAGTAGTCTTCACAATGGGTGGCAGAAAATGTGGGAAAAAATGCTAAATCAGTAGCAAAATCCTGTTCATGGGTAATCAGTTTTCAAGTAATGTGGAATTCAGGGAGAAATAAATGTGGATTGGCGTGTGTGTGTGTGTGCGTGTGTGTAAAATAAGGGCAAGTAGAAGAAAGAAGAGAGCAAATTCTGAAGGCTTCCAGTTGCTAAGAATCAATCTATGTGCCTCCTGCAACCCTCCAGGGTGACTGCCTAGGTGAGAGCAGAGAATATTTTCTTTTTATCTTTCAATCACTGCCTTTGTAGGTATAAAATAAGAATATCGATTACTGGAAGGTGATAATGGTTTCTCAGTCAAAATGTTATTTGTTGTTGGAATTCATTTCCCTGTCTCTTGATTTTTATGTCATTCTCCCCAGTTCTTCAATCTTCTTCAGATACCGTCAATGTACTGGCAGGTCCCAGGAAGATGTGATGGTTGGACATTCGTGGAAGAAACCCAGACTCACCAGGGGTATATCTCCAGGATTCCCAGCTCCCTCCTGCTTTCTATTCTTGATATAAAAGAATAATTTTGCTTTTTAGTTCTCGACATTATCATGAATTAGTATAGTATGTTTCCCTCTCCTGAAGCTCACCTTGTTGATAATCACAGACAAGAGAGAGAAGCATTGAAATACACAAAAAGAAAAGCAACTTTAAAAATGTGAACAACCCTGGGGAGATAGAAAGCAGTTTTAACTGATGGAAGGAGCAAATGGCAGACTAGAGTGGGGGAAGCCCCAGTGTCATCCATAAAGAAGGAATATAAATATAACCTAAAAGCAGTGTCTTCCATATGCAAGGAATACAAATATGAATTAAAAGAAAAAATTCAACATAAAGCATAAATAGCAAAACATATCTAGCCAAAAGGGACTGTGGACCTAGAGTATAGTTTTGTGATGTTACCACAAGACAACAGGAAAGAATAGAGAGACGAAAAGTAAAATAAATAAATAAATGAATAATAAATAAATAAATAAATAAGAGTTGGAGGATATGGAATATAGATTAGCAGTTTTAACGTTTTTATAATACTCCTTAAAGGTAAGGAAGGTCATAAATGGAGGAGAAAACATATTTTAGGAAGTAAGGGCTAAGCATTTGCAAGAGTAAGAGAATAATTAAAGACCTCAACTGGCAGGGCATTACAGAGTGCCAAATAATTAGATAAGAGAAACCCACAGCTACACAATTCATGGTGAATGCTAAGAATTAAAAAAATGGCAAAATAATATGGTAAAACTTCCTAGACCAAAAAAAAAAAAAAAGTGAACCATTGAACATTAACCTTCTCAACAGTGGTACAGGAAAAAATAATGGGGTAATGTTTTCAAAGTGTTGAAAAAAATCAAAGTTAAAATTTTTTAATAAGCTCAGAGATTATTTTAATATACATAATATATACACAAATAAAGCTATTTTCAGCCCTCATAAGGTTTACCTCACATAACCCTCCTTGAGAATATTTTTGGAGGAAGTACTTAGATAAGAAATCCTAGAGGAGATTTTATATATATACATATATGACATTAAGGAAGAATAGTTCAATCAAGTTTATTATTTAAAGAAGCAAGGAGCCTGTATGGGAGAAGACATCATTATTAATAAGTTTAAAATGATACAATAGTGGATATTTATAAGTTAGTCACCATTAAAGACTAAAAATAGAATATGTAAATAAGAAATCATAAAAAATTAAAACATACCATACTTAGCACTTAATGACAATGTAAATTCATCTCTAAGAGGTAAATTATTATGTATCTGATGTAAATGGTTGGAAAAAACAAACAAAAGAAGAAAACCAATGAAGCAAGATGAGAGCCTATTATAATCTTAGCTGGGTCCAGAGAATAGCATAGGCATGTAGCCTCCGTAAAAATAAGGGATTTATTCTGCTTTATTCACTACTATATCAGAGTGCTTATAACAATGCCTAGAACATTACAGGTACTCATTAAATATTTAATAAATGAAAGAATAAATAAACAACAACTTGGAGAAAATATTACCAAAAATGTGTGTGTGTGTGTTTAAAGGATCCATATGATAAAGTTATCTCTGGCAAGAGTGATCTAGGAAAAAATAAAAGAGTATACAAACCAACAAAATATAGAATGAAAAAATGTAATAAATATATATACACAAGAACTTCAAAAATAATAATTTATTATAACAGCTATACAGTAATACATTTGAAAACATAGGGAGAAGAGAAAAATTTGTACAAAAGTATAGAAAGCCAGAATAAGAGCAAGAATAAAAACCTGAATAGACCAATAACCATTAGAGAAATTGAAATGGTAATTTCAGGCTCTCCTCCAAAGATGCCTCAGGTCCAAATAGCTTCATAGCTGAGTTCTCCCATACTTTCAAGGGATAGATGCTTCCCATCTTATAAAAGACTTTCCAGAAAACCAAAAAAAAAAAAAAAAGAGAGAGAGAGAGAGAGAAAGATACTCATGTTTTTATGAAGCTAGTATAATTTTGATTTCTAAATTGGATAAGTAGAATACAAAATAAGGCATTTATAGATCCAATATATCTTTAACCACATAAAGAACTAATCATACAACTATTTTAATAGGTACAAAAAATTCATTTACTGAATTTCAATGTCTATTTTTGACATAGACCCAGAAAATCACTGCTAGAATGAAACTTCCCTAACTTAATAAAAGCCATATAATTAAAACCTACAACTTCTTATTTAATGGAAAAACTTGAGCCACATTCCTTCAGGTTTATGAATAAGATAATGTTGTCTTTTATAACCACTTTTTTTAACACAGGACTGGATTTCCTAACTAATGCTATGAGAAAAAAGAGGAAATAAGAAATGCAAAGATTAGAAGAGTATAAATACGGTTTAGGATTTAAGTAAGATAATGATCTGTATAGAAAATCCAGCTCCTAAAATAAAATGTTAGACTTACCTGAGTAGTCTATTAGGTTATCTGATACATGATCAATTTATAAAAATCAATTGGGTCCCCTCTTGGCTAACAATATTTATCTAGAAAATATTTTAAAAATATAGTATCCAAGTAACAATAAAAAAACAATAAATGAAGTATTCAGGAAATAATCTGATAAAAAATGTAAATCACTTTTATAAAGAAAAACCTTAAAATCTATTAATTGGCCTAAAAAAATCTAAAACTAGTAGAAAGATTGCAATATGCTCCTACATGACTGACTTTAATTTATAAAGAGGCAAATAGTTTCCAAAATTCATCAACTGATTAGATATAATACTAAAAAGAATTCAACTTAATACTTCCACAAAATTGAAAGATCTATTCCAAAATTTAAAACAAAGATGAAAGTGCTATAGGTAGTGTTTTTAAAAAGAAGAGCTATAAAAGAGAACTCTTTCTGGAAAGATATATTACAAAACCATAGTTAAAAAAATAGAAAAGAAAAAAGATATAAACAATTTGACACCACAAATATGAGACAGATAGCTAAAGGACAGAGAAAAGAGTTTAAAATAAGTCCCATTTAAATATTATGATTTGATTTAAATCATTGAGGAAGGAAAACTGGCTCAATTTACAGGGGAGGAGGAAGAAACATTGATCTCTTTCTTATACCATGTAAAGAGAGCCCTCATCCCATCCCACAGATAGGTTAGCGCTTAAATGTGAAAGATAAATTTATAAAGCTTTTAGATCAAAAATAAGAGAAAGCATTGTTCCTGGGAGTGATGAAGAACTTCTTAAACAAGATGGCAAAAGCAAAACATAAGGAGAAAAATTGGTAATTAGGACTACTTAAAAATTAAGGATTTCTGTTTAATGAAGGAAACCATTGATAAAGTGAATGGAAGATAATGAACTGGGAAAAAGTTGTTTGCAATATCAAATGCCAGTGTAAGATTAATATTGAAAAGAAAGGAACCTATACAAGTTTAGGAGAAAAGACAGGGAAAACTAACTGATTTAAAAAATAGTTAAAAGATGTGAATAAGGAATTAACAGAAATGAAAATCAATAAATCACTATCAGTAGTACTAGTATTAAAATCCTTACTATTATTAATAAAATTGCTGGCCTGGAGAAGCAGAAGACCTCAATGGGACGTAGCATAGTAACTTTAGAATAACATAGAATTAGGAATTGCAGGGATACAACTGTCCCTAGAAAGCTGTGCAGACTATTTTTTGCCTCTCTGATGCTGAGGTTTCAGCTACCTCTTCTTGGAGCTAGAATTGAATAATAAGAAAATGACAAATTATAATTAATAACCAAGAAGACAGCCGTCATAGCTATTTGTGAGACATTTTCTGGGATTTTTCAGAAAAGCTCCATGACGAATTGGGAGGAGATCTTAAGAAAAAGTTTAGAGGCATTGCAATAACCTACAGGGGAAACAGCCAAATGAATGTCATTGGGGCTGTTATAAACTACCTTTTTACACATCGTATTTAACCTGGAAAAATCTAAGGTCCACTAGTGCTAGATGCTAGATGCTAATTCTGTAAAGGGAAATAAAGCATCATCACTGCCCTCTCAGTACAGCTTGGTGCTAGCAAAGGAGTAAAGGAAATCGCTGTTTTAAGAACTTAATTATATTATTATTATTTTTTTGCCTCTTGTATTAGTACATATTTTATTCTCATTTAACATGGCTAATTTTCAGAACCCTCATATCCCTGAAATGACAGGAACCTAAAATTCCCCCCAGCTTTAGGGCACCTGGGTGGCTCAGTTGGTTAAGCAACTGCCTTTGGCTCAGGTCATGATCCCGGAGTCCTGGGATTGAGTCCCGCATCGGGCTCCCCCTTCTCTGGGGGAGCCTGCTTCTCCCTCTGCCTCTGCCTGCCACTCCCCATGATTGTGCTCACTCTGTCTCTCTCTCTCTATGTCAAATAAATAAATAAAATCTTTAAAAAAATTGATTATATTTTATAACATAAAATATAACTCATCCAAATTCCAGCTGTTAATGGTTACCTAAGTTTTTTTTTTTTAAGATTTTATTTATTTATTTGAGAGAGAGAATACATGAGAGGGGGGAAGGTCAGAGGGAGAAGCAGACTCCCCACCGAGCAGGGACCCCCCAATGCAGGACTCGATCCTGGGACTCCAGGATCATGACCTGAGCCAAAGGCAGTCGCCCAACCAACTGAGCCACCCAGGCGCCCATGGTTACCTAAGTTTATAAGCTGATCTTAAAATTCATGCAGAAATGCAAAGTACCTAGAATATCCAAAACAATCTTGAAAAAGAACAAGGTTGAAGGACTCATACTTCCCAATTTCAAAACAGATTACAAAGCTATAATAATCAAAACAGTACAGCATTGACATACAGATAGGCATAAACCCATGTATATTTGGTCAATTGATTCTTGAAAAAGGTACCAATAGAATTCAGTGGGGGAAAGAACAGTGTTTTCAGCAAATGGAGTATGGAGTGACTAGATAGTTACATGCAAAAGAACGTAGCTGAAAACTTACCTCATGCCATACATAAAAATTAACTCAGAATGAATCATAGACCTAAATGTAATAGCTAAGACTATAAAACTCATAGAAGAAAACATAAGAGTAAAGCTTTATAACCTTGGGTTAGACAATGATTTCTTAAACAAGAGACCAAAAGTACAAGTGACAAGAGAAAAAATAAGATAAATTGGTAAATTTAAAAATACTTGTGCTCAAATGATACCACCAAGAAAGTGAGAAGACATCTCACAGAATAGGTAAAAAATACTTTCAAATCATATTTCCAATAAGGGACTTTTGTTAAGAGTATATGAAGTACTCTTACAATTCAATAATAAAAGGGCAAACCAATTTAAAAATGGGCAAAAGATTTGAATAGATATTTCTCCAAAAAAGATACACAAATAGCCAATAAGCACATGAGAAGATATACAAACATCATTAGTCTCTAGGGAAATGCATATAAAAACCATAAGTTTACCACTTTACACATTCAAGCATGGCTTCAGTAAAAATTATAGACAATAACAAGTGTTGCCAAGGATGTGGACCAATTGGGACTCTTATACATTGTTAATGAGAATATAAAATGGTGCAACCACTCTGGAAAAGTTTGGTAGTTTTTCATGAAGTTAAAAATGGAGTTGTGATATGAATCAGCAATTTCACTTAAAGTACACACCAAAGGAAAAGAAAAACATCCACAAAAGAACCTGTGTACATAAATGTTCACAGCAGCATTATTTACAACTGTCAAAAAATGGAAACAACCCAAATGTCCATCAACTGATGAAGGGATATATAAAATGTGGTATATTAGTAAGATGGAATATTATTCTGCAATAAGAGGGAATGAAATAAAAATACATGCCACAACATAGATGAAAACATTATGCAACTGAAAAAGGCCAGCCAAAAATGCTATATATGATTTCATTTGTATGAGGTGTCCAGAAAAAGGCAAATTTATAAAGCCAGGTAATAAATTAGTGATTTCTTAGAGCTGAAGAGGGAAGTGAGGAATGGAAGGGATTGTTAATGAGTATGGAGACTTGTTTTAGAGTCATAGAAATGTTCTCAAATTAGATTTTCATGATGGTTTCACAATTCTGTGATTATGCTAAAAAATCTGTCAATTGTATACTTCAAATGGGTGAATTTTATGGTCTGTGAATTATATCTCAATAAAGTTGTTTAAAAAATAATATCCCTTTAGCCCACATATCTTTTTGGGACATCATCTGGTCATTCAATATATTTTCTCTTCCTCTCAGTTAATGCCAGTTGCAAATGTGATATGTGTGCCATCCAAATGTTTATTCCAGTCATTGACAAATACTGTAACCAGAACAGAGACATTGGTAATCTTCCACCAGGCTGGTATTAATTACTGCTCCTTGTTTATGTTAATTCCATAAAATAAATCATCGATTTACTTATTTGTGAGCACCTATTAAAAGGCAAGCACTATATTGGATTGTGAATATAAAAGAGTGTTTAATGCCTGCTCTGCCCTTAAAGAGAAGACAGCCTATAATATAAGCCAGACAAATAAGAGATAGGTCCTAGAAGAGTTGTATCTACTAGAATTTTTTTTGTAATAAGTAGAAATTGACTCTAGCTAATTTAATTAAAAAAAAAAAACTTATTTGAAGGCTATGAAGTTGCTCACAGTATGGAAGGAAAATATGAGTAACTAAGGCTTCCAAATGGACAGGAGCCAGAGGAGTTCCATGATAAAAGTCAGGGACCAATCAGTGGTCTTCTCAGGCTGCCAGTGCTGGTAATAATCAGCACTAACCATTCTCCATCCTTGTGTCTCTCTACTCAAGGTCTTAGTTTCCAAGAGAGTAAGCTCAACTGGCTTACCTTCATCTCAACTCACCAGTTGGCTAGGGGAAAGCAGGCCACTCTGGATGGCAAACTCCCCAAGAATGCACATCCCAGGGGAAAGAAAACCAGAAAAAATGGGCATGGGTTCTGAGCAGACAAAAACCAGAAATTTCACTAAAATAACTCTATGTCAGGAGAACAAAGATGTACATAGTGTTAACACTGAAATAACCTTGAAGGGATTAGGGAGTCTTCCTGTTGGAAGTGATGTTTTAACTGAAATATGAAAAGAAATTATCCACGTGAAATTTGGAGTGGAGAGGAGGTATGGAAACCGAAGCACTTCAGGCAGTTGGAGTAATGTGAGTCAAGGCATACAGATTTGAAAAACCATGATCCGTTGAAGGAATGGAAAATTATTTAGTCACAGCATAAAAAAAAGAGAGACTTTTGTGTAGGGGATATGAATATGGTTAAAAAAGTGGGCACCAGTGAGACTATGAAAATCTTTCATGCCTTACTGGAATGGAGTCCAAACTTTATTTTGGAATTCGGTAGAATCAACCAGGGATCCTCAAGTAAGTGAATGATATGATTAAATCTGCAATTTACAAATTCTGGCTATTGTGTGTAGAGTGATTTGAAGGCTGGAAAAGGCACGCAGACTGGTGAGGAGGTTAGTTGAAAGGTCCAGTTGATATTTGAAAAAAAAAAAAAAGATGGATCGGGGAGTGTCAGAGAGAATGCAAAGAGAGATGAGATATATAAAATAAAGAACCCTGGGGCCGGATGAGTAATTGGACATGGATTTCGGAGGGAGGTGTGAAGAGAAAGGACGGAGTCAAGAATGTCACCTTGATTTCCAGTCTGGGAGAGTTCTTGAATTTCTCAGGAAGACTTTTCACTGTATGTTTACTAGAGTAGCTCTTTGGAGTCCCTCGTTTATGAGTGTCCTGTGTTTCAGATGACAATATGGAGACTTCAAGCCCCTCACATTTATCTCTAGGCATTCAGGTTCTAGGAATCTTGATTCTGATTTTTATCATGTTTGTTTTGGAGCCTCTAGAGTCCTTGGAGGTTAAAGCTTAGATAGCCTTGTTTTCTCTGGCACTGCAATGTTTTGTTGTAGAAGCTTTGCCGCCTTAGTACCTGAGGTAAATCTAAAAGATTCTGCAGTTTGGTTGTTCATACAGCCCTGAAACATTTTTTTTTTTTTTCCAAAAGCAACATAGAACACTCTCAGTGCAATGCCAACAAGGCTTATTACTTTGGATAGTGCAGTCTGTCCTGGCTGCACTGGCAGTGTGGTATAACTTTTGGTCACTGCCAACTGGATGAAATTCAAACTGGCCACTCAGAATTAAAAGGTTCTCTCTTGCAGTATGACTTCACTGATCCAGGAGTGCAATTTTAACTTTCTAATCAATTCAACCAGATGATCTTTTATCAAGTGGAATCACCAGAGTAGAAGGGACAGGATGAGTGCATTTATAGTCTTACCCATCTGCATCCAGGCAAGACTTTACATGAACCCATGGAAGAAGGTAAATGTTTAGGTTTTTCATAAAACATCCATTGGAGCAGTCCCTAAATGTGCCAGTGTGTGAGTCTTGTATATCCAAGAAGGCTTTGTAAGGACAACATACAATCGTCCCCTCTGTCTCAAGTCATTTTTGTCTTGTTCTGGACTCATAAGAAGCAAGAATCTACTTCTTGTCACTCACACACTCCTTCATATATGTCAGAACTATTATTAACTCCTTATTCAGCCTTCCTTTCTCCAGGCTAAATAAACTCTGTTCTTTCAGCCTTTCCTCAGAGGGAATATTAGTCAAACTTTTAATCATTTTAGTTGTTGTTTTCTGGACTGCCTCCAAACTCTCCACAGTGCATTCTATCCGGAAGACCTGAAATGGAATGCAGTAGGGTAAAAATTGCATTAATTCAGACTCCGCCACTTTGAAATTTGTGATAATCCAGACAGGGATTTGCTTAAACAACACTTCCTTCATTGACTGTGCAAGTTCAAGATAAAGGAGATCAGCAGGAGGAGGAGCCATAGAAAATATTCAAAATTCTCATGGGAGCTAACCTTTTCCCAAGTGTATCAATGGTGCAGTTTCCCACAAAGCCACTTGTAGGGCAAGTGTTACCTGGACATTTCAGCAAGTTCCCCAAAGACCTACACTAAGCTGCAGTGTAAGACTAGATTGAGTTGCTGTTCCTATGACCATATATTCTTTCTCCTATGAGTGTGCTTATTGGGCCAAAGGCCTTACATTTATCAGTCTGATGCTGTTCCAAAATTCTAGGTTGTAAATCACTATAATTTCTGTATGTATTCTAAAATTACTCAATTATATTTCAATTTGGTATTGGGCTTTTAACCAACTCAGAGCAGCTATTCTTTCATGAATCTCTATGATATTTTTTTTCTGTGTACAAAGATTGCACATTTATTTCAAATCCACATTTAATCCACATTTAATTTCAAATGTTCATCTTGCAAGTCCAAGTTATTCATCCATTTATCCACTGAATGAACATCTATCACATGGCTTCTTTGTGCCCAGCCATAACTATGCTAAGTTGTTTTCAATGAAGAGTAAATGGCTCCTGTCTTCTAGGCCTCTTGGCCTGGGGGATGAATATTATAATAAAGGTATCTGTCATGGTCCCTGGAGAGACTAGGGAAAGCTTTATGGCAAAGGCAACTTCTAAAGAGGTGACCTTATCTCAAAGGGGAAGCAGGACTTTTCCAAATGGACAAAGCAGAGGAAAAAGCTTGTATAGTATCACAGCAATCTGGTTTCCTCATTACAGGGTAATAATTTAATCATATTTCACTGATGGCTTGTTATGGTGACTGAATAGTTTTGCTATGAAAATTCTGAAAAGGCAGTCTTGCTCCCATTGGTGTATATACCTTAATGGTTTGGAGGAGGAAAAAATAATCCCTGCTTGATTCCAGAACATACTGTGACATTGACTGAGATGAAGAGATGTAGACCAAAATATCTGTGTTAACTGGCAGTGATGGGGGTTTTGGAGGATATAGTTATATACAGACATACAGCAAAAGCAGGTTTCCTAAAATTGCAGAATTTAACCCTTTGTACTAAGTGGAGCTGAAAACCACAGGCCTCACAACATAGAGGCAGACCCTTTTCTCTATGTTTCTTTCAAACAAATCAGATTTCCCTGTTTATAGGGAGATCCCAAGAGAGCCTGGGAGAAGGTGCTCCATATTGGGCCCAGCTCTTTAGCCCAGACTTACCCACTTAGGAACTTGGGAGAAGCCAGACAGCTTCTCTAGTGAAAGTCCTTTACAGGAAATCATGAGCTCTTTGGAATAAAGGTTCCAGTTAAATTCATAACCTACCACATTTTCCATAAGTCTGGTTATGAGGTTCTATAGAACCACCATGACTCCTGAGTCTAATCAAGGGTATTATTGATGTGCTCATTTGAGAATCAGGGGAGAAAGCCTTGGGAATATAGAATCAGAAGCCAAATTGCTGACATTCAGATCCTAATTCTGTCCCTTATTAACTGAATGCCCTCGAACAAGTGACCTAACTTCTTGTATAAAATGTGAATCGTAACAATATTTACTTCATTAGGGTGTTTTGAGGCTTCAATGAATCAGGATATGTAACATGTTTAAATCAGGGTTGGCATATAGTGGGAGCTAGACAAGTACTTTAAGTGTATTTCTGCCTAATATCTAAAGGCTAAATGACTTATGGCAGGTGGTATTCATTCTTTCATCCACTCAAAACTAAGAAGCAACATACACCATGTACTATGTGATAAGAGATTAGACTGCTGCTTCTCAAAGCTCTTGTGCACATTGGTCACCTGGGGATTTTGTTGAAAAGCAGATCCCATTCAATGAGTCTGGAATGGAACTCCAAGATTCTTTAATTCCCAGATGATGCCAATATTGCTGATAGGTGGGCCATATTTTGTATAGAATGGGCAAAGACACTCGTACCACTGATCCATAAATCCACTGGGTGTGTCTAAAGAAACAGGTATAAGTGCTGCTTCCAGATACAGACATCTGGGTTTGGCTACAATGGCATATTTCTTCATTTTCCTAGGTGCTTTCTCAGTTACAACCTATGTAATGCATTTGTGCTCTACTGCTTGTGATTTACAACTAATAGTCTTCTCATTACTTATTCTCCTAATTCTTACCCTAACTCCTTAATTAAGATAGAGCTAAAAAACATCCTTTGATCAATTCACAGCCTTGACAAAACCTGGTGTTTAGAACAGGTTAAATCAATACAGATTTTCTTCTAGCATTGGTTGTCAAACTTTAGCATGTTTTGAATCACCTGGAAAACTTCCTTAATCACAGACTGCAGGACCCTACCCCAGGAGGTTCTGGCTCAGTGGGTCTGGTTAAGGGCAAAGAATTTATATGTACAATAAGGGCCCAGACAGTGGTAGTGCTGCTGGTTTGAGAACAACATGTTAAGAACCATTGCCTTATACCAACGAGGTCTCATGACCATGAAGAGAAACCGTTTTTGGACAAGGGTGGACAATCATAGTTGATGCCAGCAAGTTCAGGAATAGCACAAATACAATACATATGTAACCAGAGATTAAGGGTGTATAGAGGAGGATAAATTCTATTTCATCAAAACCCATAGCAGCTAATACCAGCTCCCAGCATCCAAAACCCTTATTTATTGTCAACAGAGAGGACTGCATGATCATGTATAAAGGCCAAACCTGGTCCTCCTGAATTTCAAAATCATGTATTAATGAGGTCCAGGAAATTAGCAAATTTTTCACTGGAAAGTGCCATGAAAGGTCTCTAGTTTAAGCATTGTTATGTGTCAAATATCAACATCACCCCGCTGGAAGCTTTTTCTGAGAGCCTGATGCAAGGGTCAACATTTCCTCCCCCAGGATTTGTCATATGCATACTTCTTTGGTAGTATTTATAATTTTGTGTTGCCTGTTTATATTGTCTCTAGACTTGGAACTCAGGAAGGGTAATGATCATCCTCTTATTTTTGTGCTTTCAGGGTCCATCACAATGCACACATGTACTTTTGGCATCTAACACATTTGTCTTCAAAACTTATAATTTCCTGCATACAATGAATCTCTGTTTCTGTTACAAAGTCAAGTGTTAAATATGTATAATAAGGGATTAGATTGATAGTAGATAGGAGTTGGCATCATGTCACTGTAACTATAGGTTATTATATTTATATGAAAATAGCATTTCTCCCCTAGACAATCATTTCATTAGTATGATCAATTTGTGAATGATGAAAAATTAAAATTTATTTAAAAAAACTTGCAAGTAAGGATATCAAATATTCATTAACAGAAGAGTGATTTTAAGAATGGGATATATTTGGGGCGCCTGGGTGGCTCAGTCGTTAAGCGTCCGCCTTCGGCTCAGGTCATGATCCCAGGGTCTTGGGATTGAGCCCCGCATCGGGCTCCCTGCTCCGCGGGAAGCCTGCTTCGCTTCTCCCTCTCCCACTCCTCCTGCTGGTGTTCCCTCTCTCACTGTGTCTCTCTCTGTCAAATAAATAAATAAAATCTTTAAAAAAAAAAAAGAATGGGATATATTTACAAAATGGAATCTTCTACAACAGTAAAAAATGAATGAAATATAACTATAGCCAATCATCATTATTCACTGATTAAGTGGTTGCAAATCCCCTACTCACTGAACTTTATTTGTAGCTCCAAAAGCAGTACTCATGGCACTTTTGTGGTCATTTATGAATATGTGCAGAGCAGCAAATTTTGTTGCCCAATGCACAGATATTCTGCCTTCTCATTTCAGCTGTTATATTGCAAACAAATATCCTTTTCACAGACTATTTAGTGCTACACTTTTCTCCCTTTTCTGTATTTTATTGATGATTTTGTTATTTAAAATGACCACCAAGTGCAGTGTTAAAATGCTGGCTAGTGTTCCTAAGTGCAAGAAGGCTATATGTGCCTTATATAGAAAATACATGTGTTAGATAGGCTTCAGCCAGGCATGAGCTATAGTGCTGTTGGCTGTGAGTTCCATATTAATGAATAATAATATATGTTAAATAAAATGTACTTAAACAGAAACACATACAAAACATCACTCAGTTAACAAAAACATGACCAGAGGCTCACAGGAACCTAACCCTGTATTTCTTATAGGAACAATAGTTAAAATGTAGCTAATTCAGTGCTCACACTGACTTTATAGAATGTACCTACTACAAATAAAAAGAATTAACTGTACAGGCAGCTAGATAAATAAATTTCAGTAGCATAATTCCAAATGAAGCCCTTTCTGGAAGATCATACAGCTCCCTTCTTAAAAAGTTCAAAAACAGGGGCACCTGCGTGGCTTAGTCTGTTAAGCGTCTGCCTTTGGCTCAGGTCATGATCCCAGGGTCCTGGGATTGAGCCCCGTGTTGAGGGATTGAGCCTGCTTCTCCCTCTCCCTCTACCACTCTCCTTGTTTGTGCTTTCTCACCCTCTGTCAAATAAATAAATAAAATCTTTTTTAAAAAGTTCAAAAACAACTAAAACAGTATCTTGCTGAAACAATATATTTAAATAAAGCAAGGGAATGCAAAATTTTAGTAGTCATTATCTTGTGGGGGCACTGGGAATGAGATTGGGTAGAAGCAGATTGGTAGATGAAAGGAATTGGGTGATGGGTTCATGAATGTTAGTTATCTTTTTAATATCTAGCTAAAATTATTAAATAAATAATAAATTGAGAGGGTCATACATGAAAGACAACAATGTGTCTTCCACCAAGGATTATAATTAAATCAATTCTTTGCACTGTTCATTAAAACACATCTGTACAGTTTTCATACCCACAAATATATGTGGCGAGTGACTGAATACACAGATATATCTTGTCCCACATAGTAACTAATTTTCCCCCTAAATCTAGGCTTTCTGAATGAGATTCTGAGACAGGGATTCCCCTTGAAGAACTGGAGAGCACCCTGTTAGAGAACTTTGAGACTGGCACCTGTATCTCTCATGTCATTCTCCATAGTTCACACACTTAATGTATGGATGTGTCATTCATGGATAAGTGCCCCATAGACCATAGCAGCACCCAGATACCACTGTGGAATTCAGATGCATCCCTGCCTCAAGTAGTCAGAATTGAAGACTGCAAAGCGGTGGAATATTCATTCAAAATGAGATAGCAAGCACAGACGAGAAAAGAATAGATCTAAGTGTGATTTTAAGTTGTAGTTTACAATTAAGGCCAGCTCTAAAACCCCATATCCTGTGGAAGTGGGTAATTTAGAAGTGCTTGGAGTACTGAGAAAGATGTAGAAAATGTAAAGTTTTTAAGTAAGAGGTTACTGCCAGTTTGCCATGATGGTTAAGCCTTGAAAAACCTGAAGGGAAGCCAAACCATAATTGGATTTAGGGAAAAGCAAGTATTGTAAGGCAACAAAGTTGTACCTTTTAAAATGAGAAATCAAGGTGTGTCCTCACTAGAATTCGTCTTTGATATAGAATGTATATTCCGGCAACCAGTTTGCTTGCAGTGGTTGATAATTTGGAGTGATTTGTATCATGCATCTTGCCATAGCATGCAAATGACATGACCCCTTCCTCTGGCTGAGCTGCAACAGAGTCAGGCTAGTGGGGCTGAAAGAAAATGCCTAGTATTCAAGTGGCATTAATCACACATTTGGTTTGATTTACTAATGCTATTGTCTTTCCCTTTTCTGTTAAGAAATTATTAGCAGGAAGTAACTCGGCCCAAACGCCACAATATGTTGGATCAATTTAAGAGACAATATAGATCACTGGGATTTCTTTTGTCAAATGGAGCCATTAGACTTGCATATTAAAAAAGTATATATTTTGTTTTGAGTGTGTAAGTGATACATAGCTTACCATTATGCAAATGACCACCAAGAAGGCAAAAGGCAGGATGCAAATGAATGGCAGGGAAGGGATGATAAATGCGTTGTTGTATATGCAGCTTATATTCAACTGTAGGTATCTTGTTTTGTGCATTTTCCTCTTTTCCCTAGAAGGTAGTTTACCTTCCTTCTCAAGGTTGTCATCCATGAACTCAGAGAGACAGTCCACTTTCTACCGTTTACATAAACGCACTATTACTAAAATGCATTCCAACTCTATCTAAGCACTCATATGACCGTTCTTCAGTCTAGGCTTTTGATGAACACTCTCATTGAAAGTTAAACTCAAGACACATTCTCTGTTTCTTTGTCATTGTAAGATGCATTTTCCACCAATGCCTGTTTTTCTGTGTCACATCAGGTCTGTGTTTTGGTGTCCCACTCTCTTTTGCTATACAGTGCATGGACAGAACAGCTGAGTAATTATGTCAGTGTGACTGCAATTTTACCTTTGGGGCCCTCTCGCTACGCCCACACACAGGTGACTAAACCGGGAATGGTGACATTCCTTGCCTGTGAGGGATTGGCCATGTGACTCTATCAACTGGCAGCTGAGTCACACTGCTTAACCTTAGAGCTTGGCAGTGTGAGTCTGAGAAAGGCAGGTGAAACGAGACCCTAGGCACTCTGTCCCCAAAGAGTTTGGCTCCAGATTGTGAGTGGATAAACAAGACCTATAGAGGCAGTGTGGACCGGGGAAAGAAAGAGTTCTCTGGACTCCCATCCAAGCTCTTGCTAACCTCAAACCAGGCACTTGAAAGACTTTGAAGCATCCATTTTCTTATGTTTAAAATGATGAGATTTCCCCCCCATCTTTTGTATTCATATATTATCAAGACCAGTAATAATAATAGTAGCAATTAGTATCATTTAATGATTTAACGAGTGGCTTTTGTATGCCCTTGGTAAACAGCCAAAAAAAAAAAAAATTAAATAAAGCACAGAAGCATTGAGGCCGAATGCACTTAGAACAACAACAACAAATTGATCCAAAGTTACATATTTTCTGTCACTCTTTTTTCCCAGGGTTGGCAATGTGGGCATATAGTACAAGGTAGATTCATAAGCTTTCATGTGCTTTTAAGTATTTTTCCATGTTACAGATTTTGTTGTTGTTTTCTTATGTTTTATCGTCTTCACATTTCTAATTTACTTCCAGCTGAGTTTTTCTTCTCTTTGCTATTAGTAGCCATGGAAAGATGCTCATTTGGTTTGGTTTCAAGCAATCCTTATTGTTGGACATTCTGTTGTTCTCATGAATCTCTTGTTATTGTCATTTAGGTTGCTCTAATTTGTATACTTATTTAAAACCTAGAATGCCTACTCTGGTTCAGTGAAGCAGGACTGGTCAAAATAGGAAAGAAAATTATACTGGAGATTAAAATGTCTCCTGTTCTTGTTGCAGCTGTAGAAATACTAAGCATCTACTATGTGTCAGACACTGAACTTGGCACTGAGGCTGTGGTAGTCACCCTGACAGGATTCCTGCCTTCATGGAGCTTATAACTTAGTAGCGAGAGGTAGACCATAAATAATTAAACACCTAAACAAGTTAAAGGTATAAATTCCACAAAGGAAATCAAGCAACATTATATGTTAGGTAGTAACTCTTGGTGTGTAACGTTCTAACTCTGGATGGAAGAAGAGGAATGTGCTAGCTATGATCAGGTCTAGGGGCTAAGTACTCCAGAGACATTTATAAGAATTTATCTGAAACTGAGTTTTTTTAATAGGAAGGAATATGAAATAAGATTGGAAAGATAGTTTGGGAGAAATTCTTTGAGAGCTGTGAATGTCACATTGAGGTAGTGTTATGGGTTGAATTGTGTCCCCTCTACCCGTGTTAAAATCCTACCCCCCAGTACCTATGAATGTAGGTATTCCCACATTTGGAAATCACCTTTGCAGAAGATCAAGTGAAGATGAGGTCCTTAGGGTGGGCCTTCATCCAGTATGACTGTGTCTATATAAAAAGAGGAAATTTGGACACAGATAGGGAGAACACCATACAATGATGAGGGCAGAGATCAAGGTGATGCATCTGGAAAGCCAGAGATTGCCAGCAAACTATCAAAAGCTAAGGGAAAGGCATGGAACAGATTCTCTTTCACAGCCTTCAGAAGGAACCAACCCTACTGACATCATGATCTCACTCTGCCAGCCACCAGAACTGTAAGACAGTTTGTTTCTGTTGTTTAAGCCACATTGTTTGCAGTACTTTGTTATGGCAGTCCTAGCAAACTAATGTGGGCAGTGACTCGAAAGCCATGGTTCTGTGGCAGATGTCCCCCTGCATCTCAGTACATGGCAAGGCCTCAGAAATTTTCTTAAAACGATCCCCAGGCAGCCAGGACAATGTCACTGGGCTCAGCAAAGTAGATGAAACCCACTGGGCTAACATATTCAAAGTTCTTTCTGCTGTTTGTTTTTTGGTAGGCAAGAAGAAGCCCTTTGAAAGTTTTGAAGAGATAAGTAAAATGAACCAGCCTACCTTTTGACCTCATTTTCCAGCTTAAGGGTTGTTTATAAGCCTACTCCATTTCTCTCCCTCGTGTAGCATTGATTTCACAGTGTCCTGAGTGCTGGTTTTCTGTCTGTCTCCTGCTGTAAACTGGGGACCACCTGAAACTAGAAATTGTACCTGACAGTTCCAGCTCTCCAGCATATCCCCCAGGTCTTGTGTCTACTCCTTGCTCATTAATTATTTGTTTGGTGGTAAATTTCATTATTTTCTCACTTTTTGCTTTGAAATTTCACACTTTGAGAAAAGTTTCAAAAATAGTATTAAGAACTTTCATACTCTCTTCTTCCTGATTCACAAATTGTTAATATTTTGCCACAGTTGCTTGAACATTTTCTTCTATTAAGCATACCATTTTTTTCTTTCTGAACCACTTAAGAACAAATTGCAGTCATCCAGCCTGTACTCCTGAAAACTTTAGTATATATTTTCTATGAACAAAAGCATTATCCTATGTAATCATAGTAAAGTTATAAAAGTCAGGAAATTAAACATTATTAAATACTCTTATTTACAGCCAATATTCAAGTTTTTCCAATTGGTTCTTTACTGCAACTTTTTTTCTGAATCAGGATTCAATGCAAGATAATCCATTTAATTTACTTGTCATGTCTTTCTACTCTCCATTAATCTGGAACGATTTCTTATCCTTTCTTTGTCTTTTATCATATTAAATTTTTGAAGAGTACACAGTAGTTATACTGTAGAATATTCCTCAGTTTGGTGTGTTTAATGCTTTCTAATGGTTAGATTTAAGGTACGCATTTTTAGGCAGGAATGCCACAGCTGTAATAACATGTCCTTCTCAGTGTATCCCATTGGGAAATACAGACTGTCAATTGATTTGTCCTGTTTCACGTAAATTTAACTTTGATTTTGTGGTTAAAGTAATGACTGTTATGTGTCACTACTCAGTTACCACTTTCTCTGTAATTAATAAATAATTGTGGGGAGATACTTTAAGACCTTGTAAATATGATATTCCTCATGAAATTTTCACAGACCAATTATAGCATCCATTGTTGATTTCTGTGTGATTTTATTATCATTGTGATGATTGCACATGGTGATTTTGCTATTTCATTTATTCTACATTTATTAGCTGGCATTCTGCTCTGCATTCTCTCCAAATGTTTATTTATTAATTGGTTATCAGTATGGGCTCAAATATTCTTATTTTATTCAATGGATTATAACACATTAGCATCATTATTTATGTTCATGCACAAATTGTCTGAGACTTGTCTTTTGGAAACCACTTCAATCTGTCTCCTTTGTACTTTTACACATCTTTATCATTTTTTGAGCACTTTCAATTCTCAGGTACAACAAGATATTCCAGTCTATCTTGAATTCTCTTTGTCCTTCTTCGGAATTAGCCATTTCTCCTTTTAGCAAGGAAAGATACTTAGACACCAAAAGCTGAGCACCATGGGTTAAATTCATTCTGAACCTTTTTAAGGTCTACTTTTTGGTGCCAGGTAACATTTGAAGCAGAATCCCTTTCAAACTTTCCCTATGGTCTCATGTAGATCTTCTCTCCCACTCTCATGTCCTTTCTCATTTTCTAAAAAATAGTGAAGTTATCTGGAACAGGTGACTTATCTTCTCTCCTCTCCATCTCAAAAAATTTGTGAAGAACCATACCATTCACTTCCTATCTTCCTTTACCTTTAGGTAGTCTTTGATCATCTCTTTTATGTCTGGGAGAAAAACGTCTCTTCTGTTTTTGTGACTAATCGCACCAGCTCATGATTCCAGCTCCTTCTGTCTCCTCAAGGACCCCTTCCATCTATTATTTCTCTCCCTGCTTACATTTTTCCATCTCTTCTTTTTGTCTTTTTTTTAATTTAAATTCAATTACCCAACATAAAGAACATCATTAGTTTCAGAGGTAGAGTTCAATAGTTCATCAGTTGCCTATAACACCCAGTGCTCATTACATCACATGCCCTCCTTAATGCCCATCACCCAGTTACCCCACCCACCTCCCCTCCAGCAAACTTCAGTTTCTTTCCCATAGTTAAGGGTCTCTCATGGTTTGTCTTCTTATCCACTGTATTTGCTTATAAGTTCTAAGGTCTTTTATATGTTAAAAAAAAATGTCTTATCCAATCCTACAACCCTTGGAGAAAACAGCCTAACTTTGCATTGTTTCACTATTAGCGCGCTTCAAAAATTTATCTACATTCTCTACCTCCATTGACATAGCACACACACTCTTTGGAGGCTGGCAAAGATCTCAACCTTTCAACTCAATTTGCTTTCTTGGAAGTCATCCATGATCATAAAATCACCCATTTTACCCTTTTACAGGAGTTAATACTATTTAGGAAAAAAATAAGATGATGTATGGAAAAATGAGAATTGCTATTAAAAATGAGATCTTAATAAATGATGTTTAAAATGAGAATGATAATTGGTGTTGGAATACATGCTTTCTATTGTTTTCTATGCAGCAGTAAAATAAGCTATGATACATGGCATTTATTTTTCTACAGAAGGGGAAGAATGGATTCTTTCCTTATAGTCATATTCTAAGGAGCAACTTTGTAAACTGCTAAAGCATCACATAAATGTTAGTATTTATTAATAGATAATAAAAATACATATCATAAATTTACCTTTAAAACTATAAGATATCAGCAAAGGATCAGTTTAATTATTAGAAGGTTAAAAATGTATCAGTATGCTTATATGTTTTCTTACATTTCCTGTACATCTCCTTCATAAATTCTTCTTTCCTCTTGTCCCCTTAGTTATACCACCAGGTCAGTCTTCAGCTTTTTCTGTTTTCCTTCCCATTCCCTTTTCCTTCTTAGGCATGATATACTGGCATAGGTCCAGCCTTGCTGGAGTGAATTTTCAGTCACTCTCTTGCATCCAGACTTCTTTTTTTAAGCCTATGCCCTAAAAGTCTCAGTGTCTGCTGGACAAACTCGCCAAGGAAGTTCTGTCAGATTTGAGTTGATTCAAATTCAACCAATATTAACCTGTTTCTCTTTTCTCATACTTTGTTACTTATTTGATAAAATTCTAAAGCTTTTCCACATAGGACACTCAAGTCTTCTAGGAGTGGTATAGGCAAAGTCTCTGGAAGAGAAGAGATGGGCCTTTCATTGGTCACTTCCCCATCTTCTGAATTCCATTAGGTTTGTATATTTTCTAGGATAATTACCACTTTTTATTTGATATCACAATATGAACAAAACTTATCTCTGTTAGACTGTTAGTTTTTTTTATTATGGGAAAATACATGTAACACAAAATTTACCATCTTAACCATTTTTAAATGTACACTTCAGTAGTAGTAAGTATATTCACAGTGTTGTGCAAACAATATCCAAAACTTTTTCATCTTGCAAAATTAAAATTTTATACCCATTAAACAACAACTTTCCATTTCTCCAGGTTAATTTCTTTGAGAGTATTAACACCCATCTTATCAAACATTACGATTGCTAAAAGGACTATTACAGTGCTTTTTGTACAGTGGATGCTCAGGAAGATTTGAAATCATCAAAATATAACAAGCATTTTATGATCCCTTAATGTATACCAGACTGTATACTAAGCAATGGGGAAAGAGGGGGAAACAAAAATGATACAAATAGGGCCTTCCAGGATTTCCAGAATTATAGGAAATAAAGATATGAAAAACCAATGATTAACATACAGCACAATAATAGCAATAATACACCTTGGTTGAGAAACACTGCTATAATAGAACATTTATATCTGTCCTAGGAAATGGCAGAGTATGCTTCATGAAGGAGATAAGCATTATGAAAACAGAAATCTTATATATTTTTTAACTAACATATCCCTAGAGCTTGGAATCATTCAGTAAATATTAAATGTTTATTTCAAATGATTGAATGAAGTGACATATGAGTTTGGTTTTGTCATCATAATAGGAGTTTGTTGATCAAATTGCAATAAAGGCAAATTTAGGAAAGCAGAAACATAAACAAAGATGTTAGAAACATAATTGCATACAAATGTAGTAGGTTTGATAATATTTATTAAGGTATGTGGAGGAGAAATAAAGTAACTATGTCAGGAAAGGAGGAAGGAAGGAAGGAAGGAAGGAAGGGAGGAAGGAAGGAAGGAAGGAAGGAAGGAAGGAAGGAAGGAAGGAAGGAAGGAAGAAAGGAAGGAAGGAAGGGAGGGAGGAAGGTAGGTAACGAATAACTGAAAACAACCTCGCTAATGATCTCATTTTCTTCCCTTTCCTAAAAGAAAGAGAGGACAGAATTCTGTTTCTAAAGACTATTCAGAGGAGTGTGTTCAGGATATGCCCAGGAGAAAAAGGATGGAGAGAGAGCTTGGGACAGGAAGGCAAAAGCAATTCAAGTCCAGAAGCTGGTGAGGAGACTTCCCAAGACTGTAAAAGGCATGAATTTTATGACTTGTGGGAACCTTCCTAGAGTCACTTTTAACAGCACACTGAGGTTAAATGACCTCATGTACCAAGAACTAAATGGGCTATCTCGGGAGGCTGGGTTCAACACCCTTATTTCCATATCTTACCAAGTACTACCATGTCCAAGGGAGGCTCAGAAGCAAGATGCCCCCCACATTCAAGAAATTCAGGAGAATTAATCAATGATCATTTTAGCAAAGACCAATATGGACCAAAGTTGAGGGTTCTTTTTGAATTTTCTTGCATAAGACCTCTGCTCCTGAACACAGCTTTTGCATTGTGCTGGGTGGCACAGAAAAACCCCTAAGTGGTTCAAAATAAGTTTCCAGGCAGCATGGATAGATAGGTAGTCAGAGCAGATTGCAGTTAGTTTGGATAAATAAAAGGTACACGATATATATTTTCACCCTGTAAGGTAGGATTAAAGGCAAAACAAAACAATTGTCTGGAGAAATGATACTGACATAAGGCATAACAGTCTATGCTTTTAAGCAATTATCAGGGTTAGACATCATGTTATTAAAGGAATTTACAAATGAGATTGAAAGAGTAAAAGAGCTGAAAAAATGGCCGGAGAAAGTAGAGCTTAGTGGGGTGGAAGGGAGGAAGGTGTAAACAGGTAAATGGGATGGTATGATGCTTAATTTTATATGTCAATTTGACTGGCCACAGGGTACCCAGATTAAATATTATTTCTGGGTGTGCTTGTGAGGGTGTTTCTGAATGAGATTAATATCTGAATTGGTAGACTGAGTAAATCAGATTGTGGGTGGGCATCCTTCAATTCATTCAGGGGTTGAATAGAACAAAAGGTGATGGAAGGAAGAATTTGCCTATTTTTGCCTGCCTCACTGTTAAGCTGTGACATTCCACTCATCTTCTCCGACCCTTGGACTGGGATTTACATCATTGGCTCCCCTGGTTTTCAAGCCTTTGAACTCCGACTGAATTACACAATGGCTTTCCTGGGTCTCCAGTTTGCAGATGGCAGATAATGGAACTTCTTATCCTCTATAATCACATGAACCAATTCCTCAAAATCTCTCTAGATATATATATAGGTAGATAGAAATATATAGATATATATGCATACATATATACACAAATATATACATATGTATACATTATATATATATATATTTGTGTGTGTGTATATATATATCCTAATGTGTGTGTGTGTGTGTGTGTGTGTGTGTGTGTGTGTGTGTGTATACACAAAGCTCTGTTTGAAGAACCCTGACTAATACAGGTGGTCTCTCTGAAGGTGTGCTCAATAGACAAACCTTTCTCCACTTCCTCAGTTTGCCCCAGGCCACGCTGTCAAGCTTCTTGGCATTGGAGTGCTTTCAGTACCAGGGAGCCTAGGGTTGGACTACTTAATGCCTTTTCTTCACTTTTAGGTTAAACACCTTAAATATCTTTAGTACCATTTTAGTCATAATAATAAGATCATTTCCACAGGGGAGTGTCATGAGGCCTAATTAGTACCTGTAGAGAACTCTGTGATCTTACAAGGTAAGGAATGCAAAGCACTATTCAACCTGAGAACCAAAAATGGATGAAGAGATTGCTCAATTTATTAGAGCTACAGTCATCTAACACACTGGAAGGAAATGTGACTCTCTTCATGGGGATGCTTTTCAAGGTCAGGATTTTATAAAGCCAACATTTCCCCATTGGAATAGTACCTTTACATTTCAGCAAAAGTTGTGAGACAGCTGTTGCTGTAGAAAACATGGATACATAAGAACTGGGTTCTAATCCAAATTAATCTGCCAATACCTAGCCTTGCAAAAAAATCATTGATCAACTCACAGATTTTGGTGTCATTTACTCCTCAATAATTTGAGTCTATTGATCTAGATGACAGCTGAAGTCCTTTTCAATTTCAGCGTATTCACGGTTGAAATTCCTGGTTTTACATTAGACAAATTCAGTTCAATCAATATCTACAGAGTAGGTTCTAGGTGGCAGGCATAGTGGTAGTTTCTAGGCAAACTCTGCCTCTTCGCACAACGTCAAAGGCACAATCCATATAAAAAGCAGTGCTAAACCTTACCCTCTAGTAGTGTGCAATATTATGGCACTGGAGACTCAATAATGAAGGCCAGTCATTGAACAGGGAATGGAGAGATGAACTCAGTTGCACTGGTATGGAGTAAACTAAAGATTTTCCAATGAGGATGTCTGCACTGGATTTTGAAAGATGAATAAAAGTTTGCTGGCAGGCAAAGTGGATTGGGGAGGGGTTTGGGGGAAGCATTCTGGTGAGAAAGAAAAAATGTACATAGATAGAACATAGAACATGTACATAGATAAAACATAGAACATATGTGAAGATTTGCTAAAATATAAACCTCAAGGGGGCATAGAGGTTATGATCCAATACACTTTTATGTGATGCTGTGTTTCACTATATAAATATGATTTTTTTCTATTTTCCCAAGCCCCCAAAAGCTGAGGTTATTTCCTATTTGCAGTCAAGATTTGTTCAAAATCTCTATATAACAAGATCCAAATAAGATGATCGAAGCTGTATAGAATCAAGCACAAACAATGCAAGCTAAAACCTGCTTTGCATTTTTTGACCTGTTTAAATAAGAAAAAGAATGCAGGATTCCCATGAAGGCATATAACCTCAGAACTGTGAGTTAGCTATGAGGAATTCACAGCGTCTATGTCTTGCTTCTTCCAGAACTTGTCACAAAGAAGTGCAAATAAGGAGACCGGAGAAGCCAGCCAAGTCCTCTCTAAAATTATCCCTGTCATCAGAAACAATTAATACTATGTACAGCACAGTATTGTTCTAGGAATAGGAGCCAAAGGAGTTTAGGGAGATTTGCAGATCATATAATTTTGTAACTGGAGTTTATGGTTGGCACTGGTTGGTGTGTCAAAGCTTAATTGGTGGGAAGATTCCGGGGGGTCCAAAAGAGCTATTCAAGGGTTTCAAACAACATTACTAGAGGAAGGAGATGGTTTATATGTTTATCATATTCTTGGGAAATTTGCATCTTTCATTTCTATCTGGAACTGATCAAGTTGCTCTGACTTAATGTAACCCTGCATGTGCATGTGTGTGTGCGTATGTGTGTAGCTATATGCCTGTGAACGTGTGTGGATTTTTTCCCCTCTCTGCACAATATTCCGTGGGTCCTGAGTAAATGTCAAAACATCACACCCAGCTAACCTTTTCTGGTTGAACTAATGGAACCTCATATCAATTTACTAATACTCCTTTGTCTTATAAATCTTGAGTTCATTCACACCTGACTTTCCTTATACATTTTAACAAAAGCAAAGTCACATTGCAAAACAAACGGCTGATGTAAGCCAAGAATGAAAAAGAAAAAAAAATGTTTAAAAAGATGTAATAATTCGATAGAATAAATCATAAAATTTTCAACTAAGATTAGATTATTTCTACTTATTTAGCACATTCTTTTGTGTAATCAAGCAGGGAGAGTTCCACTTTCTCATTACTAATTTTCAGTCTAAGTGAGACATCATGAATGTTTTTTGAAGTAGTTTTAGTGTATTCTTTTTAACGTGGGAATAAACGTGTTTCATCCTTTTGTCATGGAAAAATATGAGCTTCATTTTTTGTTTGTTTGTTTTATTTTTACATTTGAGGAAAAGGAGGTTTCAGGAGGAAATCAAATTCATTAATAAATCTATCTCCTGGATCCTGGTTGACATTCAGTTTAATAAAACTAAGAGTACGGTTTTCAAGCTCATGAAGAAAGAGCAGAGAAATCAGTATTTGTATTTTTTGGTAGTCATTAAAATTTGAAGCTTCTACAAGTCAGGCTAATTTTGAGATTTGTGCAACTCTGGAAGCTAAGTGAGAATTTCACAAATAATCAGAAGTAGAAAACTCATACAGAAATAAGGAAAATGTTTTCCAAGAAGAATAAACGTTTTCAGCAGCATATGTGACTGCATAGTTAGCTCAGCTGATCAGGTTGAAATTCTAGGTAAAGCAAAACAAAAATATAGAGCTCATGTTTAGATGGGACATAGAGATTCAAGGAAATCTCCTTGTATTCTGAAGAAAACTACAAACAAACACCACCTGCTTCCCCAAATAACTATTCTATACTAGATTCCCTAATGGTCAAAAGAGGTCATGTTGTAAATCTACTCTGAAAGACAGACTGAATCTGGGCACTGACATCAGGATTTGCAGGGAGGAAATAGTGCCACCTACTGAATCACCACCTTTTAGATGTTTCTTTCAGCACTTTGATTTTCCTTGGAGTTCTACCAACCCTAGAGCGTGACCTTGCTTAGAAATGAAATCTGACCTCATTACAATGCAAGCTTAGCTTTCTGCAGGCACATTACAAAATCAGCCAGAACCCCTCATCTGCAGATTTTCCCCCAAATAGTGCAACAGTAAAGGAGAGCCACAAGAAAGACAAGCAAAGGGGCTATGTAGAACCAAAACAGTAAGAACAGCTGCAAAAGGGGATCAGGCATCTGTGTAATGATATGTTTAGTCACTAAACACAACTATTTTATCTTAAGATAGACTCAAAACCCACTACGCATGTTTATGTAAAGTCTTCTTATTCTCAGTCTGAGGAAAGTGCCTGACTAAATGTTTTGTTGGATTGAACTTAATTGTTGACATCTGGAATTGGTTAATGTTAATATTAACCAAAGCATTTGACTAAATAAAATGACATGGGAGAAAGGTATACTCTGAACATTTATTCTGTGATGTTAACATAGTTAACTAGTTGTACAGTTCAATAGGAAACCTGCTAAATTTATTAAATAAATTATAGATAAATAATTGTGGCCAATATTGATTTTTAGCTTAATCTTAAATATAACATTGTATCTTCTCAGTCACACAGGCAAGAGGTCCTATCCATATAAAAATCTGTGTGACAAAGATCCAAATACATCTATCAGGGCAATGGCTCATGGTTTGGTTCCTAAGTATATTCATTTATTATTAACCATGAAAAAAAAATCAACCATATGTGTTTTACCATTTCATTCACTTTGGATTTTCCCATCATCTATTGGAACATCTAACGTACCTCTTATATGTGCCTCATCTTTCATCCACATCAGGTTGACTAAAAGGAAATATTTTGGAAACCATATTTCCTAAAGAATAGTACAAATAAATATAAAAAAAATTAAGTCTAAAGATAGCTTTGCACATTAATGTAAGGGAGGGCATGTTTAGATACATTTCGTTTTGTGGCAGATACCACTGGTGTTCAGAATAGAATAAGGAATTCAGATAAATTATGTAGGTTGGCCTTGAGAGATTCAGAAGCATCAGCCAGCCTTGAGATAGACTGAAAAGAAACACTTTAACAGAGCATCTTAACCCAATTAAATAGCTATCCCCAGGCATCTTGCTGTAGTAAGTAATTGAAACCAATGACAAATGTTCTGCTCTCATAAAGGGCATAGGTTAGAAAAACTTAAACATTTTTCAGTTGTTATTGCTTTTTTCATTTTTTGAGTAAAATGCTTGATAGGAATACTAGAAAGGAAGTGGTCAAAAAACAAAACAAAACAAAAACAAACAAACAAACAAACAAGCATAAGGTTATGTCAGAAAGACATAGGAGACAACGTGAAAGAGCTCCCAATAGCCAAAGCTAAAACAATTTGAATAAAATAAATAACAATGAATTATAATCCACAGTGTAAAATAAATATATGTGTATCTACACTGATATAAATAAATGATTAAATAAATAAATGGATGAAAATTGACAAATTTTTCCCGCAGAGTATTGATACAAAATGTAGATTGGACTTAGTAACTCACTTCCAATGAATAGAATGTAGAGAGCAAAAATGGTAACTTTACATTGGGGAATCCTGGCAAGTATCACCTATGATCAAAATCAACATTAGCAATGATGTCATCTTGATGTCATGTGCCCCCTGATATGATGTGGTAAGAAGTTGCATCACCTCTATGATGTTCCTTCCAAAAACCTATAGCCCCATTCTAAACATGAGAATATATCAGACAAATCACATTTGAGGAATATTCTACAAAATGTCTGGCTAGTACTGCTCGAAACTATCAAGGTCATAAAAAACTAGGAAAGACTGAGAAAATATCATAGACCAGCTGAAGCCAGGAGACATGGCAACTAAATACAATGTGATATTCTGGCTGGGTCCTAGAACAGAAATAAAAGAAGAGTATAAAAACAGGAGAAATCTAAATAGATTTTGGAGTTTAAAGAGTAATACACGGGGCGCCTGGGTGGCTCAGATGGTTGAGCGTCTGCCTTCGGCTCGGGTCATGATCCCAGGGTCCTGGGATCAGGTCCCGCATTGGGCTCCCTGCTCAGTGGGGAGCCTGCTTCTCTCTCTCTCTCTCTCTCTCTCTGTCTCTCATGAATAAATAAATAAAAAAAAAATCTTAAAGAGTAATACACCATATTGGTTTCTTAGTTCTGACAAATATACAATGATAATGTAAAATGAAAACATTAGGAGAAACTGAAACTGGATAAGGAGTATAAAGTATAATTTAAACTATCTTTGGAACTTTTTTGTATTATCTAAAATTATCCCAAAATAAAAAAGTGTATTCAAAATGTTTGAAGAAAACATTCTTGTGAAAACAAAGTTTGTCGAGTCTCTGGATCCTAAGATACAAAATTCTTGTGGCTGTTCTGTACTTTTAAAATTATTTGCTGGATTTCATTGCTATACATCTTCCCCATTAAAATTAATTTATCTGCAATATTTCTGCTTAAAGAAGTTACAAATAACAACCTTACCTTGTACACAGATGACATTAAGACTTAAAGTAGGTATTATCTGTATAAGAGATGATGTTGATTGTAAAGAAAGTGGTGAAAAATGGTTCATTTCTGGATATATTTTGAATATAAAATCAGCAAGTTTGTGGAAGTAGTAGAAGGTATGGACGAAACTGCTGATTCAAGGATTTCTCCATGGTTTTGAGCCTGAGAACCTGGAAGAATGGTGTGACCATTAATTGAGAAAGAGTTCAAGAGGAGCAGTTTTCTGAGTAGGAAACAGGGATCATGATGCAGATTTGGACATATTATCTTAGTATATTAGGCTTAAGATACCTATTTAAGCAATATATTGGGCACTTTAAATATGTATTTTACAGGAGAGATCCAAGTTAGGGATATAAATTTGGGAGTCATTAACATATAGAGAAGTACAAATGATAACAGCAAGGAAGTGAATAAGGAAAGAAAAGACAAAAGGTCCCTGCGTTCCTCCAATATTAAGATATAAGGTAGATGAGGGGATCCAGAAGTGATCAATGAGACAGGAGGAAAACAGGGTGAGAGTTTCGAGGCCATGGGACAGGGAGGGGAGCCCACGTAGCTTCAGTGACAACCTGAGTTAAAGAAACAGTTCTGACGGTTCAAGAGGACAAAAGTAGAAAAGTTCATGTAGTAGTTTCAAAGAGGAGAATTTTGGAGAGAAAACTGTGTCTTTGCAGAGGGCTCCTTCCCTAGTATTCAGCACAGTAAAAATCAGGACATACACAAGAGGAAACTAATAAAGGCTGGAGAAAGAACCCATCTGAGAGGATTAGAGGGAACAGTGCCTGGCACTCATAAGAAGCTGGGAATAGTGCCTATTTCTAATAACCAGGTTGGGGGGAAAGAAAAAAACTGTAATGCATACAGCACTGGGTGGAGTACTCAGAAGAGTTTGTGTCAGTCGTAGAGATAATTGTTCCTAGACCAAATACTGCCTAACAGAACTCAAATGTAAAACTGGAAAAATTCAACTCTTTCCAAGTAAATAAATTGTGTACTAATGCAGAGCACAAGGATATTTATAGTAATACAACAAGGGAAAAAAATTCAGAACCATCAAGATAAAATTCATATATGGCACACAATCAAAAATTAAAAGGCATACAAAGAAGCAGAAAAACATGACCTGTACTAAAGAGAAAAATCAATCAACTGAAACTGACACAGATGTGACACACATGTTAGAATTAGCAGACAAGGATATTAAAACAGTTATTAAAAATGTACTCCATATGTTCACAAAGCTAAAGGAAGAATTGAACAAGTTAAGTGGAGATGCAGAATACATATAAAAATACAAAAGACCCAAATCAGACTCTAGAGATAAAAATTACAATGTGTGAGATTAAAAATACACTTTATGGGATTGATGGAAAATTACACCCTGAAGAAAAAAAAATAGTAAACTTAAAACATACCAATAAAAAGTACTCATAAGGAACGCAGAGTAAAAAAGAAAATGAAAAAGTAAACATTGACTGGCCTAACATGTTCTCATTTGAGTCCCTGGAAGAGAGAGAGGGGCACAAAAAATTATCTGTGGCAATAATGGCTACAAGTTTTCCCAATTTGAAGATAATTATAAAGCAATATAGTCATGAAGCTCAACAACCCCAAGTAAAAATTATTTTTAAAAAATCTTGAAGAAAACTACGCCAAAACACATCATAATCAAATTGCTTAAAACCAGCGGTAAAGAGAAATCACCAGAGACACATACGAGTTCTCAAAGCCAAGAAAAACCTAAGGAGAAATAATAACTAACTATAATATGATAGCCTGGATGGGATCCTCAAACAGTAAAAAGACATTAAGTAAAAACTCAGGAAATCTGAAATAATATTGATATTAGTTAATATTAATGTGTCAATATTAGTTCAATAATTATAACAAATATAAGATGTGAATAACAGAGGAAACTGAGGGCACAGTATATGGAAACTCTCTGCACTATCTCAGCAATTTTTTGGTAATTCTAAAAATAAAAAGTTTATTTTTGAAAAATATATATAGAAGAACAAAAATAGAGATAATAGTAGATACCTTGTCAGAAACAATATAAGTGAGAAGACTAGAGAACAAATCTTTAATATATTGAAGGGAAAACTATCAACCTAGAATTTTATACACAATAAAGTACCTTTCAAAAATAAACATAGAATAGATAATTTTTAAGTCATACAAAAGACTGAAATAATTCAGTACTAGCAGAGCCTAATGAGAAGAAAAGTTAAGTTAAAGGAAGTACTTCAAGCAAAAAGAAAAGGAGACTAGAAGAAAATAAGGAACAAGGAATTAAGAGCCTGAGAAATGGTAGCCACTTGGTTAAATATATGATATTCTTATAAATTATATTTCATCAAAAGTAATTAACTGTTAAAAAGTAATTAACTGTGGTGTGAAAAATATGTATATGTAAAAACAAAATTATGAAGCCAAAAGCTGGCTATTGGATAAGATCAATAAAATTGATGAACATCTAGATAGACTAATAAGGAAGAGCGAAGACACAAAATTACTATATCAGAAATAAGAAAGTTGATATTACAATCAATTCAACAGATACTAATGGCAATGAACAATTTGAACAATTTGACATCAATAACTGCACTAACTTAGGCAAAATGGACAACTTATTTTAAAGGTACAAACTACCAATCTCAATCAAGGAGAAATAGATAACCTGAACAGTTTTTTAAGCAGATGACCTACTTAAATTATAAATTTGTCATTATAAAAAAAAAAAATCCAGGCCAAGATGACATTATTGGTGAATTCTTCTAAGCACTAATGAGAAATAACAGCAATTCTACACAAATTCTTTCAAAAACTTGAAAATGAGGGAATACTTCCTAACTCATTCTATGATGCTGGCATCACCCTGGTTCAAAAATGAGACAGAAACATTGGAGGAGAAAAAAGCTGCAGACCAAAATCTGCTATGAATATTGATGCAAAAAAAACTATTTAAAAAATTTAAAAAATAGAATATAGGGGTGTCTGGATGGCTCAGTTGGTTAAGTGTCTGACTCTTGGTTTTGGCTCAGGTCATGATCTCAGGGTTGTGAGATAGAGCCCTGTATCAGGCTCCACACTCAGCTCAGAGCCTACTTAAAGATTCTTTCTCTCCCTCTCCCTCTGTCCCTCCCCTACTCTCCCTCTCAAAAAAAAAAAAAAAGAAAGAAAAAAAGAAAGAAAAAAGTAAAGAAAGAAAGACTACAGAATTTAGTAACATATGAAAAGAATAATATATCATGACCAAGTGGTGCTTATCCAAAAATGCAGAAATTAGTTTATTGTTTTAAAAATCAATTTAAATTACCATTTTAACAAACTAAAAATAAAAAACAGATATAATTAAAAGCAAATAAATAAACAACAACACAATCATCTTAATACATTTAAAAATCATTTGATGGGTTTCAACATCCATTATTGATTAAATAAAAACTCTCAGCAATGAAAGGGAACCTCTGGAATCTGATAAGGAGCATCTAAGAAAATTTTCTAGTCTGCATCACAATTAATGTTGAAAAACTAGATGTTTTACCTCTAAATTTAGGAACAAGATAAAGGTGCCACATAACACAATATGTTACTGTGGGTTTGATCCAGCATAATATGGGAATAGAAAAAATACAAAGACATCCAGACTAGAAAGGAAGGGCAAATCCCAATTGGCATGATCATCTATGTAGAAAATATTATATAAACTACCAAAAAGTTACTAGAACTAATAAGTGAGTTTAACAAGGTACAGTGTAGGCAATCAAGAAACAATGATCAATTGTATTTATGTGTATATATATGTGTATATTTATGTGTATGTATATATATATACCTAATTATATATATATATATATACACACACACATACAACAAGTAGTCAAAAATTTAAATTCAACAATCATACCCTTTAGAATAGTATGAAAACATTAAATATATAGGGGTAAATTTGTGAAAATATGTATCATAACTGTACATGGTAATTATAAAACATTGCTGAGGTAAATGGAAGTTGCCCTAAATAAAAGGAGATACATAGATCCCTCACTTTTCCGGAAGTTCACGTCAGGCCATTTTGCTTTTATGAAAGACCTATATCAGTATGGTAATTTTTTTTTCATAAAAACAAAAGTTCTCTTTGGATTTCTTTCAGTTAACAAAATCCTAATATAGGTCTTCTGTAAAAGTGAAGTGACCTAATGCAGACTTTTAGAAAGAGGGGGATGCTCTTCACTTGAGGCCATTTGGGCTTACGAAAGGTTTCACAGGGACACTCTGTTTTGGATAGTAGAGGAAACTGATCCATACTATGTTCATGTTTCTAAAGACTCAGTATTGTGACAATATCAATTTTCCCCAAATTAAACAATAGATTTAATATAATCTCAATTAAAATCTCAGCAGGCTATCTTCTACAAATTGATGTTACTTCTATGATTCAATGTAAAAGTCTATGTAATAAAATGTAATGTAAAGGATAGCCAAAGCAACTCTGAAAGGGAAGGTGTCAAAATTTATTACAAAGCTATACTAACCAAGACAGTATAGTATTGGTATAAAGATAAATAAATTAATGGAACAAAATAGAGTAAAAAATATATGGGTATATGGACAACACATATGGACAACTGATTTTTAAGACAAAGGTACAAAGGCCATTTAGGGGAAAAAGTATGGTCTTTTCAAATATTGCTGGACAATGGATATTCAATCAAACTTCAATCTGTAATTTTGTATCCTGTATAAAAATTAACTAAAAATGGGTCATGGGCCTAAATTTGAAATCTAAAACTATAAAACTTCAAAGAAAAAAATAAAAGAGAAAAATCTATGACTTCTGAAAGGAAAAGATTTCTTATCTACAACACCACAAGGAGGATCCATATACGGAAAATTGATATATTGTACTTCATCCCACATTTAAAAACTTCTATTCCTTGAAGTTCACTGTTCAGAGAATGAAAACAGAAATTAGAGATTAGAAGAACTTTTTGTCAATTATGTACACTAGTAAAAGACTATATCTAGACTATATAACAACTCTCTAAACTCAATAACAAGAGAACAAACAAGCCAATAACAAATGGGGAAAAGATGAAATAGATATTTCACCACTAAAGGAAATAGGGGTGGCAAATAAGCACATGAAAACATGTTCCAAATGATTTGTTATTAGATACATTCAAATTAAATCCATGAGATACAACTGCACATGCATTAGAAAGGCTAAAATGTAAAAGACTGACCTTATGAAATGCTGTGAGAATGCAGAACAAATGAAATTTCATACACTGCTGTTGAGAATGTAAAATGCTTAAACCGTGTTGAAAAAAAGTTGCATTTTCTTAAAAATTAAATATATATCTACTATGTAACCACCCTACTGCTGGGCATTTATTTACCTAAGAGAATGGATAGCATAGTTTCATACAAAGAATTTGAATATTCACAGCATCTTTATCTACTATAGTTAAAAATCAGAATTAACCCATCCGCCCATCACTGAATGGATAAAGCAATTGTGGTTTATCCATACTATAGACTAAATATTAAAAAGGACTGAGCTATTGAAACATGGGAAAACGTGGATGAATCTCAAAGAAAATCACACTGAATGAAAGAAGAGAGATTACAAAAGATTAAAATATAACTCCATTCATGTAAACTCTAGAAATGCAACTGATTTTTATTGATAGAGCAGACCAAAGGGTCCTTGGTGAGGGGGGCAGTGACATGACATGCACACGTACACCAGGAACCTTTGGGGGTGATGGATATGCTCATTATCTTTATTGTGGTGTTGGTTTTAGGGGGATACATGCATGTCAAAACTTATCAAAATGTATATTTTAAATGTAATAGTTTATTGTTTGTCAATCATACCAATTAATAAAACTGTTAAAAGACAGTACCTAGCACATGATAATTGCATAGGAAATAGATGCTGAATAAATAAATGAATGAGTGAAGTAATGGATGGATTAGCACTATTTGTAGAACAGTTAAAGCATGTGAAACATAACTAGATCACACAACAAAATGATTCTTGGGAAATCATCAACTTATCAATCATTACCCTCTCTCAAAAAATTTGATAAACTGTATCTAAATGAATGGAAAACATAGTTTTTTCTTTATAGCAGTATGAATCCTGACCCCCTATAGATCAGAATTATGAAGTGACAAGAGAAAGAAATCTCCTTCTTGTTATTTTAGTGTTAAGGAAAATATGTTAATTCTGAACAAGTGAGCAATCTCTATGTAGTGTTCACAATAACTCTTATTAATAAGTATGTGCATAATCAGTTAAAGAAAATCTATTTGCCAACTATTTAAAAAAAGTTTCCTGTTTCTTAAGATCTATAATACAATAACTGGGGAGGATCATTTTTATTATATGGAGATTGTTCACTTTACAAGAAAGTTCACAGAGGAATTATTGAAATATCAGAGTTTACCAGTGCATTCAACTATTAGTTATCAGATCATTAACTACTTTATAGGATAAGGTTAAACTGGAGAGAAAATGAAATTAATACACAAGAATGGAGTATTGGAACTACTTTGAATTGACTATACACCAGAAATAAGATTTTTAAATCTTGGAAAAATAATATAAGTCAATGGAAAAATATTCAACAAAAATTCAGATTACAGTACATTTTAAGATGATATCTGTAGTGGGATATTATATGAAGGGGTACAAGAGTAGAGGATGTTTGGACCAATGTTATCAGTAAGCTGACAAAGATTTGGCAAATTGAATATATATCTTATTTTGTCAAATATATTCAGATAAGAACCGCCAGTGCCTCTCATGCCAAATGAAGGACATATGTGAGAAAATTTGGGAGCAGCAGCTCAAACCTAATGCTGAATTTTTCTAGACCCTTTTAGACTACCTTGGCTTGGCAAATATGTCTTCATGGAACCAAGGGAAACTAGAGTTTATAAGCCAAGGACATTTCTTTCATCATCATTTGCTGTTGTGGCCCAAGCTAAGTGATCTGTGAAACTATGCTGGGTATTCATCTGTGACCTCAATAATCTATATAATTGTGATATGTAAGTATAGTTACCCATTAGTATGCAAGTCAGAGAACCAGACCAACACAGGCCTTTTTATTTCATTTGGTATAAAGTGAGATACAGCTATGTAGCAACCATTTTGCTGGATCTTACAGACCCTCCATTCTGCTATGATGATCCCACTATATATAACTAGAAAGAGCCAGGAGGAATCTCATTTGTGTTTACAGATAAAATTCAGATTAAAAGCAAGCAAGTAAGTAAGCAAACCCAAAATACCTATTCTCTTTATCTGTTTTCCCTTTATTGGAAACCAGTATATTCATTGGTCCCTGTTGACATTTTCATTGATAATACTCCAAACATACACTGATGATGAATCATCAGTGGTATATGGTGGTAATACCACTGTATACTATCGACTTTCCCCAGACACTCTGTATACCATAGAGTACTCTCCTACCATACCAGGCATCATTATTTTTTCTGTTGCACACCACATTTCACATTTCTCTGGTAATGTGTCATGGTTTGGAAAGGTGAGTGCAAAGTTGTGTTTTGCTCATCCAGCCAATCAACATGTAGAGAACCTTCTACTGGGTGACAGTGAGACAATGGTTAACTAAAACAGACTGGTCATGTTCTATGAGGCTTTCAATAGGGGAGTATCACACATTAGAGACAAGTATCTTGTCCTGCTAGGGAAGACCTGAGATAGAGTGGGGCTACACTGTTCAAAGCTTTACCTTAGAAGCAATGGGAAATCATGAAAGTATTATAGGAAATACATGGTCATCTTTGCTTTATGAAAAAAGTCTCCCTGGTTGCAGTATGGAAAACAGAATAAACGTGGGGAAGCAGTTAGCCTCTTGCCTAAGCCTGCATAAGGTAAAGAGACACGCATCAATCTGAGTTTCAGGGGGAAACAAAAAATCAACAACATGGTGACATACTGAATTTGGGTAATGAAGGATTGCAAGATGTTAGGGATGACTCTCACGTTCCTCAGTTTCTCTGACAAAAGGAAGAACAGCTTAGTGTCACAACCCTTAACAGGATCCCGAAGCACTGCCCTCTATCCATCAATATATAATTTTTTTTTAAAAGGAAGTCACTATTTATTGATTCCTTCTTATGTGTTAACATAGTGTTAAATTTCTTAACCTGAAATAATGCACTGAATTCTCTGAACAATTCTGTGAGCTAGGTGCTCACTATCCTTCCCAGTTCAAAGGTAAAAAAAGTGAGGGACTAAACACTGAGTAAATGTGTCCAACACTATTCAGCTGGGACGGGTGAGAGCTAGAGTTGAGAGTTTGGTAATGTAATTCCCGAGGGTTTGTTCTTAAAAGTGGTATGTAAAGCAGTGAAACTGCTTTCTCAATTGTACTTATTCTCTCTTTACATAATGCAGATATAAATTCATGGAAGGATGTGTGTGTTTCCGTTGTGTATGAAGTTATTTGTGATACGTCTAGATACATATGTGTTTGTCACATGTGTTATTGTACATATATGTGTAAGTGTGTGTTTTGTATGTTCATGTGTGGAGGTATACACCTGTGTTATGTATATGTATGTGTACATAGACTGTATGTTTGGGGGTGGGGGTGTGGCGATATGTGTGCATTATGCACATGATAGGCTACATGATAAATCATTTTACTCTGACAAGGAAGCTTTTATTCCCAAGTAGGCCTGTTATGCCCTAATCCTTTTTTCATTAACACAGTCTTTTTCCATTTGGAGTAAAGAGCAAATTATATCAAGGAAGATAATCTCTCAGGTCTCTAGCATTATACTAAGTTATTTTTATTGTACTATTTCTGAAATATTTCTATGTTTAAAACTCTTTTATAATTTAAGCTAAAATAAGTTTATAAATTAAATGCAAAGAAAAAATATCTAAAAGTAACAGCATTAATGTATTGTGATGGATGAGGTGGTTATGCTGAAACTAAATTCCGATAATATGAATGTGGCATTGATGTGCCGTGGCAGTGCTTTTTAAAAAGCTGCATATATAAAATTCCTCCACCATTTCCACTCTCCACAATATCTTGAACTGTTTTTCCACTTGATGAGGCTTAATGTGATTTGGCCTACATTTTGCATTAAAGCATCATTTATGTATTAAATCATTTTCTTCCTTTTTTCCCCTTCTCATTAGCATACAATAATTAAAATGGCATTATATATAAATAAATAAAATCTTTAAAATAGCATTATATAAAAACTAATGCTGGCACTAAATTTTTTTAATTAACCAATTATAAGTTGATGTGTTCTTACAATATATTGTATTTATTTATTGTATGTATGAAATATAAAACTTAAAAAAATTTTTTTAGACTTTTGGAAGCTCTGTTTAGAAACAATGCCATAAGACTTTGTGACCCAGTCAAGGCTCCTTAGAATCTCACACAAATAAGTTTCTCTCTGACAGTATCACCATTCTGTAAACAGCCTCAGATTCATTAGAATTCCGGGAAGGAGCAAAGGTTGGCCTTAAGCTGTCCCCTGCCCCTACCACTACTACCACCAAGCTAAATCAGTCAAAACAATTTTCTCTATAATTATACAGATGTAACAGCTATGATCATTGTCTGCATAGCCTTCAGTTGAATAGTACAATTTTCATTCATTCATTGCTTCCACAAACATACTTTTTTTAGCCCCTTTGCTTGGTGCTGGAGGTAACAAAGATGGATGAGGTACAGTTTCTGCCTCAGGGAGCTTAGAATATCTCTAGATGTAAGAGTTAGAGATACCTTACCCAGTCTCAGTGTCCAGGAAGAGTGTCTTAGAAGACATAACTTGTGATAGCTAAATTCTGAAAGATAAGAAGCAGTGAGAAATATAAGGAGGAGCATTTTGAGCAGCAGAAGCAGCAAGTGACAAGGGAACTAAAAGTAGTTGAGTTTGTCTGGATCAGAGTGTGGGGAGAGGGTGATGAAAAAGGCCATTTTATGAAGTGATTTCCATGCCAAGTCTAGGAGTTTGGTCTTTTGCTCTGAAAGCCATGGAAAGCCTGAGTATCAAACAGATCAGACCACATAGGTAATAGTATTTTGAAAGTTAATTGAAGGAATGGTACAAAAGATAGATGGGGGTGGAGGTGCATCATAGCCAGGTTTAGGGAGACCAGTGGCAGGATGAAAAAGAAATACAATGGTGGTGTCAGCTAGATAGTGGTAACACAAGGATAGAATTTATGAGATTGAAAATTTATAAAAAGATGTAATTTGTTTGAACTTGCTGAAGAAGTTTGACTTTTTTTTTTTTAAGTCAAAGATGAGGTCCTAGTTTTTGGCTTGGACATTAACAAGGATAGAGAGTAATAAACACTGAGTGCTTCATATATGCCAGATACCAGAATGAATGTTTTACATTTATTATTTCACTTAATCTTTACACTACTTTAAGGTTGATTTTGTACCCCCCCCCTTTTCTTTTTAAGATGAACATCCTGACGACTCAGAGTAATTTCACCATTTGGCCAATTTTGAATCTCATTCACTGAGCTAAAAAACACAAAAAGAGCAATAGTCATTTGGGGAATGAAGATAAGTTTAATTTTGGACAGGTTGACTCTGAGTCATGCATTAAGAAAGACACAGAGATGCACAGCTCCAGGGAGCACCATTCACAAAGGCCAGGACCAGTGCACTCTGGAGTTCAGCTATGTGATATACCTGCAAGTGAATAAATTTAGTACGAAGCAGTATTGTATATATGTCTGGAGCTCAGCATAAAGCACCAGGCTGTAGATTTATATTTGCAGCGTGAGGTTATGGTCTCTGGAAGACAAAACACACTCAATAAATACTTATTGGATAGATGTCAAATTGATGATAATTGAAGCCTTGAGTATGAGTGAGATCATTCTAGAAGCATGCATAGTGAAGAGGGTTGTAATACATGAACATTTCAAGAATAGGCAATAGAAGGAAATGCCATGAAAGAGATTGTGAAGAATTAACCAGAGCAGTAAGAAGCAAATCTATTGTGCATTTCAGAAATTTAAGGAAGGGAAGTTTTCATAAGAAGCATCTGGTCACCAAGGTCAAATGCTTCTAAAAGACAAGGAAGATGAAGATGGAGCCTGGAAACTGGACATGGGATTCATTGGCAAGGAGGTCTGAGAATAATCTTGATGCATGAAGAGAAGTCCAAGCCAAAGAGAGGTTGAGAGAATCTATACATTGGGGGCTTATTTGAATTTAGTATTTTTCACTTGTTTTAGATCATAAATGATTCTAGGGAGATTTTACTACCTGGAAAGTCTCTGTCAAGTCAGGGCTCTGGTATTCTGTCACAACAGAAATTTGTCAGAGACAATCTCACTTTTTGAATTTAAAGTTGGACATAGTTTATAATTATATAATTTCAGACTCTACAATGGCCACATATTTGGGGGGAAAAAGTGCTATGAAAATCTCAGCAATTCAACTAGTCTGCCCTCATTGCCTTAAAAAGAAATGAAGCTCAAAAAGTTCTATCCCAAGTGTTGCAACTAGACTTATGCTATTTTCTCTATACCATATTGTCATACTAGGTTCAAATATTTGTTGTGTTTAAGCATTGTTCAAGGCAACCTTAATTTTTCTGGAAGTAATCCAAGAATATACAAGTTTTTAAAAAGCGCTAAACACACTCAGAAGTACAAAATGAAGGGAAAACACATATTTTTGAGAACCACATGCTAATACAACAACACTTTTAAGCCATATGGACTTTGCTCAGATATATTTTTCCTTTCCCAGCTGGTTATTTTTTGTTTTGTTTTGTTTTTGATAATGGGAATTCTTTATTTTTTTTCTCTTGTCACAATAGATTTTATTTTTATTTGTAATATATAAAGTATTTTGATTTATATTGTTGGCATAGAGCTCTGCACAATTTTCCTAGCATAATTTTTTTAAATTTTTATTGTTATGTTAATCACCATACATTACATCATTAGTTCTTGATGTAGTGTTCCATGATTCATTGTTTGCATATAACACCCAGTACTCCATTCAGTACGTGCCCTCTTTAATACCCATCACCAGGCTAACCCATCCCCCCACCCTCTAGAAACCTCAGTTTGTTTCTCAGAGTCCATCGTCTCTCATGGTTCATCTCCCCCTCCGATGTCCCCCTCTTCATTTTTCCCTTCCTGCTATCTTCTTCTTTTTTTTTTTTTTAACATATAATGTGTTATTTGTTTCAGAGGTACAGGTCTGTGATTCAACAGTCTTACACAACTGACTGTGCTCACCATAGCACATACCCTCCCCAATGTCTATCACCTAGCCACCCCATCGCTCCCACCCCCCCACCACTCCAGCAACCCTCAGTTTGTTTCCTGAGTTTAAGAATTCCTTGTATCAGTGAGGTCATATGATACATGTCTTTCTCTGATTGACTTATTTCACTCACCATAATACCCTCCAGCTCCATCCACGTCATTGCAAATGGCAAGATCTCATTCCTTTTGATGGCTGCATAATATTCCATTGTGTATATATACAACCTCTTCTTTATACATTCGTCTGTCGATGGATATCTTGGCTCTTTCCATAGTTTGGCTATTGTGGACATTGCTGCTATAAACATCGGGGTGCACGTACCCCTTCAGATCCCTACGTTTGAATTTCTGGAGTAAATACCCAGTAGTGCAATTGTTGGGTCATATGGTAGCTCTATTTTCAACTCTGAGGAACCTCCACACTCTTTTCCAGAGTGGCTGCACCAGCTTGCATTCCCACCAACGGTGTAGGAGGGTTCCCCTTTCTCTGCATCCCTGCCAACATCTGTCATTTCCTGACTTGTTAATTTTAGCCATTCTGACTGGTGTGAGGTGGTTCCTCATTGAGGTTTTGATTTGAATTTCCCTGATGCCGAGTGATGTTGAGCACTTTTTCATGTGTCTGTTGGTCATTTGGATGTCTTCTTTGGAAAAATGTCAGTTCGTGTCTTCTGCCCATTTCTTGATTAGATCATTTGTTCTTTGGGTGTTGAGATTAAGAAGTTTTTTTATAGATTTTGGATACTAGCCCTTTATCTGATATGTCATTTGCAAATATCTTCTCCCATTCTGTCGGTTGTCTTTTGGTTTTGTGGACTGTTTCTTTTGTTGTGCAAAAGCTTTTTATCTTGACGAAGTCCCAATAGTTCATTTTTGCCCTTGCTTCCCTTGCCTTTGGCGATGTTTCTAGGAAGAAGCTGCTGCAACTGAGGTCGAAGAGATTGCTGCCTGTGTTCTCCTTTAGGATTTTGACGGACTCCTGTCTCACATTTAGGTCTTTCAACCATTTGGAGTCTTTTTTGTGTGTGGTGTAAGGAAATGGTCCAGTTTCATTCTTCTGCATGTGGCTGTCCAATTTTCCCAACACCATCTGTTGAAGAGACTGCCTTTTTTCCATTGGACATTCTTTCCTGCTTTGTCGAAGATTAGTTGACCATAGAGATGACGGTCCATTTCTGGGCTCTCTATTCTGTTCCATTGATCTATTTGTCTGTTTTTGTGCCAGTATCATACTGTCTTGATTACAGCTTTGTAATAGAGCTTGAGGTCCAGAATTGTGATGCCACCAGCTTTGCTTTTCTTTTTCAACATTCCTCTGGCTATTCAGGGTCTTTTCTTGCTCCATACAAATTTTAGGATTATTTGTTTCATTTCTTTGAAAAAGGGGATGGTACTTTGATAGGGATTGCATTGAATATGTAGATTGCTCTAGGTAGCATTGACATCTTCACAATATTTGTTCTTCCAACCCATGAGTGTGGAACGTTTTTCCATTTCTTTGTGTCTTCCTCAATTTCTTTCATGGGTATTTTATAGTTTTCTGAGTACAGATTCTTTGCCTCTTTGGTTAGATTTATTCCTAGGTATCTTATGGTTTGGGGTGCAATTGTAAATGGGATCTACTCCTTAATTTCTCTTTTTTTCTGTCTTGTTGGTATATAGGAATGCCACTGATTTCTGTACATTGATTTTTATATCCTGCCACTTTACTGAACTCCTGTATGAGTTCCAGCAGTATTGGGGTGGAGTCTTTTGGGTTTTCCACATAAAGTATCATATCATCTGCAAAGAGTGAGTGTTTGACTTCTTCTTTGCCGATTCAGATGCTTTTTATTTACTTTTGTTGTCTGATTGCTGTGGCTAGGACTTCTAATACTATGTTGAATAGCAATGGTGATAGGGGACATCCCTGCCGTGTTCCTGACCTTAGGGGGAAAGCTCTCAGTTTTTCCCCATTGAGAATGATATTTGCTGTGAGTTTTTCATAGATGGCTTTATGATATTGAGGTATGTACCCTCTATCCCTGTACTCTGAAGAGTTTTGATCAAGAAAGGATGCTGTACTTTGTCAAATGCTTTTTCTGCATCTGTTGAGAGGATCGTTTGGTTCTTGTTGTTTCTTTTATTAATGTATTGTATCACATTGATTTGCAGATGTTGAACCAAACTTGCAGCCCAGGGATAAATCTCACTTGATCGTGGTGAGTAATTTTTTTAATGTACTGTTGGATCCTATTGGCTTGTATTTTGGTGAAAATTTTTGCATCCATGTTCATCAAGGATATTGGTCTGTAATTCTCCTTTTTAATGGGGTCTTTGTCTGGTTTGGGGATCAAAGTAATGGTGGCTTTGTAAAACGAGTTTGGAAGTTTTCCTTCCATTTCCATTTTTTGGAACAGTTTCAGAAGAATACGTATTAATTCTTCTTTAAATGTTTGGTAGAATTCCTCTGGGAAGCATCTGGCCCTGGGCTTTTGTTTGTTGGGAGATTTTTGATGACTGCTTCAATTTCCTTAGCGGTTATAGGTCTGTTCAGGTTTTCTATTTCTTCCTGGTTCAGTTTTGGTAGTTGATACATCTCTAGGAATGCATCCATTTCTTCCAGATTATCTAATTTGCTGGCATATAGTTGCTCATAATATGTTCTTATAATTGTTTGCTTTTCTTTGGTGTTGGTTATGATCTCTCCACTTTCATTCATGATTTTATTTATTTGGGTCCTTTCTCTTTTCTTTTTGGTAAGTCTGGCCAGGGGTTTATCTTGTTAGTTCTTTCAAAGAACAAGCTCCTAGTTTTGTTGATCTGTTCTACTGTTCTTTTGGTTTCTATTTCATTGATTTCTGCTCTGATCCTTATGATTTCTCTTCTCCTGCTGGGTTTAGGCTTTATTTGCTGTTCTTTCTTCAGCTCCTTTAGGTGTAGGGTTAGGTTTTGTATATGAGACCTTTCTTGTTTCTTTTTTTTTTAAGATTTTATTTATTTGACAGAGAGAGCACAAGCAGAAGGAGAGAGAGGGAGAAGCAGGCTCCCTGCTGAGCAAGGAGCCTGATGTGGGACTCGATCCCAGGACTCTGGGATCATGACCCGGGCCGAAGGCAGCCGCTTAACCGACTGAGCCACCCAGGCGTCCCCCTTTCTTGTTTCTTGAGAAAGGCTTGTATTGCTATATACTTTCTTTTTAGGACTGCCTTTGCTTCATCCCAAAGATTTTGAACAGTTGTGTTTTCATTTTCATTGGTTTCCATGAATTTTTTTAATTCTTCTTTAATTTCCTGGTTGACCCATTCATTCTTTAGTAGGATGCTCTTTAGCCTCCATGTATTTGAGTTCTTTTCGACTTTCCTCTTGTGATTGAGTTCTAGTTTCAAAGCATTGTGGTCTGAAAATATGCAGGGAATGATCCCAATCTTTTGGTATCAGTTGAGACCTGATTTGTGACATAGGATGTGATCTATTCTGGAGACTGTTCCATGCGCACTAGAAAAGAATGTGTATTCTGTTGCTTTAAGATGGAATGTTCTGAATGTATCTGTGAAGTCCATTTGGTCCAGTGTGTCATATAAAGTCTTTATTTCCTTGTTGATCTTTTGCTTCGATGATATGTCCATATCAGTGAGGGGGGTGTTAACGTCCCCCACTATTGTATTGTTGTCAATGTGTTTTTTTGCTCTTGTTATTAATTGGCTTATATAATTGGCTGCTCCCATGTTAGGGGCATAGATATTTACAATTGTTAGATCTTCTTATTGGTTAGACCCTTTAAGTAAGATATATTGTCCTTCCTCATCTCTTATTACAGTCTTTGGTTTAAAATCTAATTTGTCTGATATAAGGATTGCTAGCCCAGCTTTCTTTTGGTGTCCATTAGCATGGTAAATGGTTTTCCACCCCCTCACTTTCAATCTGGGGGTGTCTTAGGGTCTAAAATGAGTCTCTGGTAGACAGCATATCAATGGGTCTTGTTTTTTTATCCAATCTGATAGCCTGTGTCTTTTGATTGGGGCATTTAGGCCATTTACATTCAGGGTAACAATTGAAAGATATGAATTTAGTGCCACTGTATTGCCTGTAAGGTGACTGTTACTGTATATTGTTTCTGTTCCTTTCTGGTTTATGTTACTTTTAGACTCTCTCTTTCCTTAGAGGACCCCTTTCAATATTTCTTTCAGGGCTGGTTTTGTGTTTGCAAATTCCTTTAGTTTTTGTTTGTCCTGGAAGCTTTTTATCTCTCCTTCTATTTTCAATGACAGCCTAGCTGGATATAGTATTCTTGGCTGCATATTTTTCTCATTTAGTGCTCTGAAAATATCATGCCAGTTCCTTCTGGCCTGCCAGGTCTCTGTGGATAGGGTTGTTGCCAGTCTAATGTTTCTACCATTGTAGGGCACAGATCTCTTCTCCCAAGCTGCTTTCAAGATTTTCTCTTTGTCTCTGAGACGCGTAAGTTTTACTATTAGATGTCAGGGTGCTGGCCTATTTATATTGATTTTGATGGGGATTCTCTGTGCCTCCTGGATTTTGATGCCTGTTTCCTTCCCCAAATTAAGGAAGTTCTCGCTATAATTTGCTCCAATATACCTTCTGCCCCTCTCTTTCTTCTTCTGGGATCCCAATTATTCTAATATTGTTTCATCTTATGGTATCACTTATCTCTCGAATTCTGCCCTCGTGGTCCAGTAGTAGTTTATCTCTCTTTTTCTCAGCTTCTTTATTTTCCATCATTTGGTCTTCTATATCACTAGTTCTCTCTTCTACCTCATTTATCCTAGCAGTTAGAGCCTCCATTTTTGATTGCACCTCATTAATAGCCTTTTTGATTCTACTTGGTTAATATTAGGTCTTTTATTTCTCCAGAAAGGGTTTCTCTAATATCTTGCATGCTTTTTTCAATCCCAGCTAGTATCTTTAAAATCGTCATTCTGAACTCTAGTTCTGACATCTTACTAATGTCCATATTGATTAGGTCCCTGGCAGTCAGTATTGCCTCTTGTTCTTTTTTTTGAGGTGACTTCTTCCATCTTGTCATTTTGTCCAGAGGAGAATAGATGAATGAGAGAACAAAATGCTAACAGGGTAACAATGACCCCAGAAAAATAGACACTAAACAAATCAGAAGAGACCTGAAACTGGGGGAAAAAGAAAGGGAAAGAAAGAAAAAAGAAGAAAAAAAGAAGAGAAAGATAAAAACAAACAAGTAAACAAAAAACAGATTATGATCAAATATGATCAAGCTGGTGCATGGATCAGGGCCATACACTAGGTTTTGGGCATATTTTGGTCTGTTAGAAGGAAGTGCCTCCCAAAACTTTAAAGAAAGAAAAACTTATATATGTACAAAAATAAGGGTAAATATGATGAAGGGATGGAATATGACTGCAAAGAAGAAAATTATAAAAGATGTTATAATAGTAATTGATAAGATAAAAAGTTGGTTGAAAAAAGAAAGAAGAGGATTTAAAAAAAAAAAGGGAGAGAGTGTGATCAGGCAGGAGACTAGAACAAAGCCATACATTAGAGATTTAGGGTATATTTTGATCTGTTATAAGAAACTGTATCCCAAAATTTTAAAATG
>NW_027397066.1:18632894-18633699 GCF_003265705.2 Callorhinus ursinus | reverse complement strand
AAATACCCAGTAGTGCAATTGTTGGGTCATATGGTAGCTCTATTTTCAACTCTGAGGAACCTCCACACTCTTTTCCAGAGTGGCTGCACCAGCTTGCATTCCCACCAACGGTGTAGGAGGGTTCCCCTTTCTCTGCATCCCTGCCAACATCTGTCATTTCCTGACTTGTTAATTTTAGCCATTCTGACTGGTGTGAGGTGGTTCCTCATTGAGGTTTTGATTTGAATTTCCCTGATGCCGAGTGATGTTGAGCACTTTTTCATGTGTCTGTTGGTCATTTGGATGTCTTCTTTGGAAAAATGTCAGTTCGTGTCTTCTGCCCATTTCTTGATTAGATCATTTGTTCTTTGGGTGTTGAGATTAAGAAGTTTTTTTATAGATTTTGGATACTAGCCCTTTATCTGATATGTCATTTGCAAATATCTTCTCCCATTCTGTCGGTTGTCTTTTGGTTTTGTGGACTGTTTCTTTTGTTGTGCAAAAGCTTTTTATCTTGACGAAGTCCCAATAGTTCATTTTTGCCCTTGCTTCCCTTGCCTTTGGCGATGTTTCTAGGAAGAAGCTGCTGCAACTGAGGTCGAAGAGATTGCTGCCTGTGTTCTCCTTTAGGATTTTGACGGACTCCTGTCTCACATTTAGGTCTTTCAACCATTTGGAGTCTTTTTTGTGTGTGGTGTAAGGAAATGGTCCAGTTTCATTCTTCTGCATGTGGCTGTCCAATTTTCCCAACACCATCTGTTGAAGAGACTGCCTTTTTTCCATTGGACATTCTTTCCTGCTTTGTCGAAGATTAATTGACCATAGA
>NW_027397066.1:18628310-18632794 GCF_003265705.2 Callorhinus ursinus | reverse complement strand
TGCATGTGGCTGTCCAATTTTCCCAACACCATCTGTTGAAGAGACTGCCTTTTTTCCATTGGACATTCTTTCCTGCTTTGTCGAAGATTAGTTGACCATAGAGATGACGGTCCATTTCTGGGCTCTCTATTCTGTTCCATTGATCTATTTGTCTGTTTTTGTGCCAGTATCATACTGTCTTGATTACAGCTTTGTAATAGAGCTTGAGGTCCAGAATTGTGATGCCACCAGCTTTGCTTTTCTTTTTCAACATTCCTCTGGCTATTCAGGGTCTTTTCTTGCTCCATACAAATTTTAGGATTATTTGTTTCATTTCTTTGAAAAAGGGGATGGTACTTTGATAGGGATTGCATTGAATATGTAGATTGCTCTAGGTAGCATTGACATCTTCACAATATTTGTTCTTCCAACCCATGAGTGTGGAACGTTTTTCCATTTCTTTGTGTCTTCCTCAATTTCTTTCATGGGTATTTTATAGTTTTCTGAGTACAGATTCTTTGCCTCTTTGGTTAGATTTATTCCTAGGTATCTTATGGTTTGGGGTGCAATTGTAAATGGGATCTACTCCTTAATTTCTCTTTTTTTCTGTCTTGTTGGTATATAGGAATGCCACTGATTTCTGTACATTGATTTTTATATCCTGCCACTTTACTGAACTCCTGTATGAGTTCCAGCAGTATTGGGGTGGAGTCTTTTGGGTTTTCCACATAAAGTATCATATCATCTGCAAAGAGTGAGTGTTTGACTTCTTCTTTGCCGATTCAGATGCTTTTTATTTACTTTTGTTGTCTGATTGCTGTGGCTAGGACTTCTAATACTATGTTGAATAGCAATGGTGATAGGGGACATCCCTGCCGTGTTCCTGACCTTAGGGGGAAAGCTCTCAGTTTTTCCCCATTGAGAATGATATTTGCTGTGAGTTTTTCATAGATGGCTTTATGATATTGAGGTATGTACCCTCTATCCCTGTACTCTGAAGAGTTTTGATCAAGAAAGGATGCTGTACTTTGTCAAATGCTTTTTCTGCATCTGTTGAGAGGATCGTTTGGTTCTTGTTGTTTCTTTTATTAATGTATTGTATCACATTGATTTGCAGATGTTGAACCAAACTTGCAGCCCAGGGATAAATCTCACTTGATCGTGGTGAGTAATTTTTTTAATGTACTGTTGGATCCTATTGGCTTGTATTTTGGTGAAAATTTTTGCATCCATGTTCATCAAGGATATTGGTCTGTAATTCTCCTTTTTAATGGGGTCTTTGTCTGGTTTTGGGATCAAAGTAATGGTGGCTTTGTAAAACGAGTTTGGAAGTTTTCCTTCCATTTCCATTTTTTGGAACAGTTTCAGAAGAATACGTATTAATTCTTCTTTAAATGTTTGGTAGAATTCCTCTGGGAAGCATCTGGCCCTGGGCTTTTGTTTGTTGGGAGATTTTTGATGACTGCTTCAATTTCCTTAGCGGTTATAGGTCTGTTCAGGTTTTCTATTTCTTCCTGGTTCAGTTTTGGTAGTTGATACATCTCTAGGAATGCATCCATTTCTTCCAGATTATCTAATTTGCTGGCATATAGTTGCTCATAATATGTTCTTATAATTGTTTGCTTTTCTTTGGTGTTGGTTATGATCTCTCCACTTTCATTCATGATTTTATTTATTTGGGTCCTTTCTCTTTTCTTTTTGGTAAGTCTGGCCAGGGGTTTATCTTGTTAGTTCTTTCAAAGAACAAGCTCCTAGTTTTGTTGATCTGTTCTACTGTTCTTTTGGTTTCTATTTCATTGATTTCTGCTCTGATCCTTATGATTTCTCTTCTCCTGCTGGGTTTAGGCTTTATTTGCTGTTCTTTCTTCAGCTCCTTTAGGTGTAGGGTTAGGTTTTGTATATGAGACCTTTCTTGTTTCTTTTTTTTTTAAGATTTTATTTATTTGACAGAGAGAGCACAAGCAGAAGGAGAGAGAGGGAGAAGCAGGCTCCCTGCTGAGCAAGGAGCCTGATGTGGGACTCGATCCCAGGACTCTGGGATCATGACCCGGGCCGAAGGCAGCCGCTTAACCGACTGAGCCACCCAGGCGTCCCCCTTTCTTGTTTCTTGAGAAAGGCTTGTATTGCTATATACTTTCTTTTTAGGACTGCCTTTGCTTCATCCCAAAGATTTTGAACAGTTGTGTTTTCATTTTCATTGGTTTCCATGAATTTTTTTAATTCTTCTTTAATTTCCTGGTTGACCCATTCATTCTTTAGTAGGATGCTCTTTAGCCTCCATGTATTTGAGTTCTTTTCGACTTTCCTCTTGTGATTGAGTTCTAGTTTCAAAGCATTGTGGTCTGAAAATATGCAGGGAATGATCCCAATCTTTTGGTATCAGTTGAGACCTGATTTGTGACATAGGATGTGATCTATTCTGGAGACTGTTCCATGCGCACTAGAAAAGAATGTGTATTCTGTTGCTTTAAGATGGAATGTTCTGAATGTATCTGTGAAGTCCATTTGGTCCAGTGTGTCATATAAAGTCTTTATTTCCTTGTTGATCTTTTGCTTCGATGATATGTCCATATCAGTGAGGGGGGGTGTTAACGTCCCCCACTATTGTATTGTTGTCAATGTGTTTTTTTGCTCTTGTTATTAATTGGCTTATATAATTGGCTGCTCCCATGTTAGGGGCATAGATATTTACAATTGTTAGATCTTCTTATTGGTTAGACCCTTTAAGTAAGATATATTGTCCTTCCTCATCTCTTATTACAGTCTTTGGTTTAAAATCTAATTTGTCTGATATAAGGATTGCTAGCCCAGCTTTCTTTTGGTGTCCATTAGCATGGTAAATGGTTTTCCACCCCCTCACTTTCAATCTGGGGGTGTCTTAGGGTCTAAAATGAGTCTCTGGTAGACAGCATATCAATGGGTCTTGTTTTTTTATCCAATCTGATAGCCTGTGTCTTTTGATTGGGGCATTTAGGCCATTTACATTCAGGGTAACAATTGAAAGATATGAATTTAGTGCCACTGTATTGCCTGTAAGGTGACTGTTACTGTATATTGTTTCTGTTCCTTTCTGGTTTTTTGGAGCTGGATACGCTCTCTTTGCTTAGAGGACCCCTTTCAATATTTCTTGTAGGGCTGGTTTCGTGTTTGCAAATTCCTTTAGTTTTTGTTTGTCCTGGAAGCTTTTTATCTCTCCTTCTATTTTCAATGACAGCCTAGCTGGATATAGTATTCTTGGCTGCATATTTTTCTCATTTAGTGCTCTGAAAATATCATGCCAGTTCCTTCTGGCCTGCCAGGTCTCTGTGGATAGGGTTGTTGCCAGTCTAATGTTTCTACCATTGTAGGGCACAGATCTCTTCTCCCAAGCTGCTTTCAAGATTTTCTCTTTGTCTCTGAGACGCGTAAGTTTTACTATTAGATGTCAGGGTGCTGACCTATTTATATTGATTTTGATGGGGATTCTCTGTGCCTCCTGGATTTTGATGCCTGTTTCCTTCCCCAAATTAAGGAAGTTCTCGCTATAATTTGCTCCAATATACCTTCTGCCCCTCTCTTTCTTCTTCTGGGATCCCAATTATTCTAATATTGTTTCATCTTATGGTATCACTTATCTCTCGAATTCTGCCCTCGTGGTCCAGTAGTAGTTTATCTCTCTTTTTCTCAGCTTCTTTATTTTCCATCATTTGGTCTTCTATATCACTAGTTCTCTCTTCTACCTCATTTATCCTAGCAGTTAGAGCCTCCATTTTTGATTGCACCTCATTAATAGCCTTTTTGATTCTACTTGGTTAATATTAGGTCTTTTATTTCTCCAGAAAGGGTTTCTCTAATATCTTGCATGCTTTTTTCAATCCCAGCTAGTATCTTTAAAATCGTCATTCTGAACTCTAGTTCTGACATCTTACTAATGTCCATATTGATTAGGTCCCTGGCAGTCAGTATTGCCTCTTGTTCTTTTTTTTGAGGTGACTTCTTCCATCTTGTCATTTTGTCCAGAGGAGAATAGATGAATGAGAGAACAAAATGCTAACAGGGTAACAATGACCCCAGAAAAATAGACACTAAACAAATCAGAAGAGACCTGAAACTGGGGGAAAAAGAAAGGGAAAGAAAGAAAAAAGAAGAAAAAAAGAAGAGAAAGATAAAAACAAACAAGTAAACAAAAAACAGATTATGATCAAATATGATCAAGCTGGTGCATGGATCAGTGCCATACACTAGGTTTTGGGCATATTTTGGTCTGTTAGAAGGAAGTGCCTCCCAAAACTTTAAAGAAAGAAAAACTTATATATGTACAAAAATAAGGGTAAATATGATGAAGGGATGGAATATGACTGCAAAGAAGAAAATTATAAAAGATGTTATAATAGTAATTGATAAGATAAAAAGTTGGTTGAAAAAAGAAAGAAGAGGATTTAAAAAAAAAAAGGGAGAGAGTGTGATCAGGCAGGAGACTAGAACAAAGCCATACATTAGAGATTTAGGGTATATTTTGATCTGTT
>NW_027397066.1:18601870-18628210 GCF_003265705.2 Callorhinus ursinus | reverse complement strand
ACTATGAAGGGATAGAATATGACTCTAAAATGAAAAATAAAAAAGATTTTTTAAAAAAGGGATTGATAAGATGTTGGTTGAAAAAGGGAAAAAGAAAAATTAAAAAAAAACGGGAAAAAGAAAGTTAAAAAAATTAACTTTGAAAGACTAAAGAATCATGGTTAAAAAGCCTTGAATCCTATGTGCAGTGTTCCCCTAGTGCTGGAGTTCTGCCATTCTCGTTGATCGGTAAACTTGGTCTTGGCTGGTTATTCTTGCTGATCTTCTAGGGGAGGGGCCTGTTGCCATGGTTCTCAAATGTCTTTGCCCGAGGCGGAATTTTCCCATCCTTGCCGGGTCCAGGCTAAGTAATCTGCTCGGGTTTGCTCTCAGGAGTTTATGTTCGCTGCAAGCTTTCGGTACAGCTTTGGAGGATGAGCGTGAAAATGGTGGCCTCCCAATCTCCACCCTGGAGGAGCCAAGAACTTGGGGCCCTGCTCCTCAGTGCGCCTCCAGAGTAAAGCAATCACTCCCGTCTCCCCGGTCTCTGGCTGCACTCCGTGCTCACCCGTCCTGTGACCAAGTGTTTCTATCCCTGGCACACAACCCCGTGTGGGGTCTCCAAACCCAGCAGATCCCTGCGGTGCGCTCCCACGCCGCTCCTCCTGGGGGGAGGAAGGGGAGTCTCCCTGACTCTGCAGCTTGTTGGGTCCCTGCTGGAGGAGCAGTGGCCTGACTGGGCTGCGGGTCACAGTCTATGGCAACCCCGAGCTGAGAGCCCGCTCCTCAGCTCCATCTCTACAGCCGGCTTCCCCATTCCAATACCTGGGAGCTTGGCTGCACTCGGGCACCCCTGGTCTTTCTGTGACCCTGAGGGTCCTGAGACCACACTGTCCCAGCAAGGGTTCCATCCCCCACTTAGCCACTGGAGCGACATCCCTTAGCGGAGCAGACTTCTAAAATTTCTGATTTTGTGTTCTGCTGCTCTATCACCTGCCGGTAGTGGCTGATGGAGGCCCCCTCCCCTGCCCTCTATCCTCCCAAATATGGCTTTGGATTCACTTCTCCACGCGCACATCCTACCTTCCAGAAAGTGGTTGCTTTTCTGTTCAGAGAGTTGCTGCTATTCTTTTCTTTGATCTCCTGTTGAGTTCATAGCTGTTCAGAATGTTTTGATCCCTATCTAGCTGAATTCCTGGGACCAGACGAAATTTAGGTCTCCTACTCCTCTGCCATCTTGCTCCCCCCCCCTTCCCAGCTGGTTGTTAGCAAGAAATAGAGCCTCACAAGTCTTCTGTTCACACAGTAAACAAATGACTAAGAGTCCATTTTCATAATCAAAGAAACTTTAAATTCATAAGAAGATGCAAAATGGTTGGATGGTTTTACTAGTTACTGACATAGCAAGTTATCACTTTATCCATCTTCCCATTTGAGACAGAGACAGCACAGCTGGGAGAGCTAAGAACCTTGCACAAACAGACCCAGATATGACAAAGGCCTCAACCCTGAAGCTGAAGTGTGATCTCTAGACTGAATGAACTATGCCTTGGTCCCTGGATCACCATTAGCCTCAATCTTGATCAATCCAGTAACTCAAGGCAGCAAATAAGCTCACTCTTCCCAATTAGACTTGGAAAACCTAGTGACTGTAGCTTCTTTCCAGCATTTTACTAACAATGATATCTGGCAGCCATGTAGGCTTTCTAAATTTTCATCACTTTTTTCTTCCATTATCTCCTCTTCCCACAAGGTAGCAAAATGAGTGGAAGAGACATGGTTTTTCTCTGGGATAGATTAGGAGATGAGATGAGAGGTTAAGAGATACATTCAAAGTTATACAATTAATAAGTGGCAAAACCAAGTTTATAACCCGTCTCTCCTAACCCTCCGAAGTGGATTAGGCAGCTACCCATTGTAAGGAAGTCTGAGTAAGAGAGTAGAATTCTCCATGCTGATTTTCAGATTTCTGAAGAATTAAGGCAGAAATCTTTTTTTCTCTTATGAGGAAGATAAAAGGTGAATATAGATTCTTTATAACTTCTGTCATTGAGAGGTACAGTCTAATTTTTTTCCTTGTGAATTTGGGATGCCCTTGGCAACTTGCTTGAAAAACAATGTGGTGAAAGTGATTATTCTGCACTTCTGAGGGTAGGTCATAAGAACCTGTGCAGCTTCTGTCTATACGTCTTGGAATGCTCACCATGAGAGAAGCCAATTGTCACATAAGAAGTTCTGAGAACACCACTCTTTAGGGAAGCCCAAGCTAGCTATGTGAAGAGGCTGCATGGAGAGAGAAGGATACCAGCTTGCCCCAATTGTCTCAGACATACCAACCCAGGGACCAGAGTTTTGAATTAAGATGCACTCTTGGACATTTTAGTCCCAGGAGACACAATATGGAGAAGAATTGAAGCTTGCACCTGATAAAACAGTGGTTTTTAAAATATGGCCCTCAATGATCTGTTCCAGGTAAATCCACTTGGACCACACTCACTGACTCCCAGTAATCAGGAAGCAGGGATGAGACATTCCTATTCTAACCTGTCTGAATTGTGAGCATAATAAAATGGATGTTTTACACAACTAAAGTTTGAGGTGTTGTTGTTTTTTTTTTTTTTTAATGCAGCAATAGATGAACAGAATATCTTAGGTAAAGCCTTTGATATGACTTCATGATTGAGTATCCTTCAAAATCAGAATTATTAGTCATGGAAACAACATAGGAAAATCCAGTTATCTAGAACTCTTGGGGAACAAGTTTGTTGTGGATGATGGAATAATTGCACTTCCAAAGATGGAGGTGATCAATCTTTCAAATACTTGTGACATCGTATTTTAACTGTTTAATATGAACAGTTATACATACCGTTGCTTATATATTAAAAAAATACATAATGAACACATATTATGTGCCAGACTCTATGCTCAGCACTTGGTAAGAGTCTTGTACTAGACAGACATAGCCCGTGGTTTCCACAAAGTTTACAGATTAGTGGAGGAGGCAGAGATACTAATCCGTTTACCCAAAATTACAAAGAAAGTAAGCTATACAGCTAAGTTTCCAACCCAGGTCTGCCTGACTCCCAAGTTCATGGGAAGACATTTTGCAAGATGGTATAGCTGAGGTCAATGGCCCAGTCTCATGCTTTGGCTTTATCCCTTCATTTAACATCATTTTCAGTATTGTCTCTTTGAAAAAGAGTTGCGCTGAAAAAATACATATTTATACATGTCTTCAACCTTCTAAAGACAAACTGAGCTATGTTGAAGGAATGAATTTTACTTGTGTTTCTGCATGGTCATAGCTAGGATTTAATCAACAAATCCAAGTGAAACAAATTGTTTGCAGTCATTTAAGATGGCATCAATGATAATAATAATGATTCCTTATACTTTTCTGGTGCCTTTCATCTGAGGATTGCAAAAGGCTTTACAGACATTAATTAAGCCTTACAGGATTTTGATGATGTCATGAAGCAGTTTAATTACTGTAATATATTGAGATTTTAAATAAAGCAAAGCAACTTCAGAATCACATTTTCTTTGCAGAATCACTCTTCTTTGCTCTTGGTAGCATGGACCTAGGAGTTTAGGAATGACTTTTGTATTCCTTTATTTGTTTCCCAGGTTTTTAAGAAATTGTGACACCATAATGTATTCCTTTTTCATTCTGAAAGACACAAGATAGTGACATTGTATATCTCATGGGAATTAACTGATCAACCAACACACATTTCATGCTTAATAAGTACTGGGCACTCTGCTACAGACTCAAGAGAACAGAGAATATAATACCGGTCCTCAGAGAGCTCCCAACTCAGTGGGAAAATATACAAATAAAATACAATGTGATTAGAGCTGTAATAGAGCTATGCACAAAGTGTTAATCCAGCATGTAAGAGTGTATCTAACTCTGAAAAATAATAGCTAATACCATACAGAGCTTATTTTCTACCCTTCCAGGACTTACATATAGTAATTGCTTATTTTTCACAACAATCCTGATATGTAGGCATCATTATTTTCCTAATTTTACAAACAGAAAACTGAGCCATAGAGAGATTGAACAACTTGCCTAAGCTCACCTAGCTAGGGTGTGGATTAGAAAGCTCAATGATATTAAATAATTGCTAGAGTGGGAGTTCAAGAAAAAAAATGACTGAAAGGAAAGGAGGTTTTGATTATAGACAGAACATGGCAAAGGCAGAGAGAGAGAGAGGTAGGGAGGGAGAGGAAGACAGAGAGAAAGAGAGAGAACTACTGGTATAAACCTCAGAGTATAATCACATGAGAGGCTGAGGTGATGTGGAAGATATTTTTGGTGAAGGACTTAGAAGATGTGAGGGGTAAGCATGTTGGTTAAATCTGTTCTGTTCATGTTTAGGGTCAAAAATAATGACTATAGTGACAGTGAAAAGGAATGTTCATCTATAAATGGGAAGGAAGGACTGAAACAATAAATGACAACACCAAAAAGCAGAAGTAGATGATAATGTCTGATAATATGAACATTAAAGAAGTTGGGGTCTTTTTAAAAAAGATTTATTTATTTATTAGAGAGAGAGAGAGAATGAGCAGGAGGGGCAGAGGGAGAGAGAATCTGAAGCAGATTCAGTACTGAGCACAGAGCCCTATGTGGGGCTCAATCTTAGGATCCTGAGATCAGACCTGAGCCAAAACCAAGAGTTGGCTGCTTCACCACCTGTGCTCCCCGGGCACTCCAGTTGGAGTCTTTGAAGGAGGAAAAGGGTTTGAAGGAAGCAATGGGGAGTTAGGAGGGAACAGACACCATTTAAATGTCATAAGGTATGTAGAGTTGGGAGAAATCTAGTCTGTGGCTGAGAGAAGTGGGGAACCAGAGTTCTCAGGGGGCATCTTTCAGTTAGAGAAAAAAGTAAAAGAGCATTCAGAGAAAGAAAAAAAGAATAAGAATAAAAGAAACAAAGATAGGAAGAAAGAATGAACATATACTTGAATCCTGTTAAAAACTCAGTAAGAAATGAATACCGAGACTCTGAACTTTCAAGGTTTCTGTGGATCAGGAATTTGGGAAAGGCTCAGCTGGGCAGTTCTGGCTCCAGTCGCTCAGGTGGCTGCCATCAGAAGTGGGTGTTAGGATAACAGGGAGCTGAAGAAGCCAGAAGCTACATGGGCATCTGTCTTCAGGCAGTTTCACTATCTTCCCATTGCAGTTAGTCTCTCCTTGTAGGCTAGTTTGGGCTTCCTCACAGCATGGTGATTTGAAGTCAGACTGTGAATATGGTTTCTCAGGGATCCAGAGATAAGTGCCCCAAGATAACCAGGCAAAACCTATGTTGCCTTTGTACCCGAGCCTCAGAAGTCATGTAGCATCACTTTTGTCATAGTCATGAGCCCACCCAGATTCAAGGAGAGGGAACTGAGACCCCACCTCTTAATGGGAAGAGTGTCAAAACCACATTGAAAGAAGAGCATGTGTGTTGGGAGATATTGTTGGAAAATACAATCTGTCACTTTTGGAAAATACAATCTGCCTCAAGTATGGACCCCGAATAGACTAAACTCAGTATAAGAAGCCTGGTGATGTCCTGAAGTCCTCGTAATGATTGCCTCCTCCCCTACCTCTCCATCTCCCATGTCTAGGGCATATAGCAGGAAGGATAAATCCTAGGGCAACTCACTACTTGATATTTTTAATACACATCACAGAACAGGAGTGAAGTTGTGAAGGAAGTAAAATTAATTCCAATAAATGAATTACTTTTTCCACAATGCTTTTATGAATATGAGGAATATTATTATTATAGGGGTATTTTTGAACACCTCAATTACAAAATAAATTAGTTCATTTGAGGAAATGATAGAAGACCTTTGTGGTTTTGGCATAGGACATTTCATGATTTAAAGCATATTTATTGTGCATCCACTATGTGCCAAGCACTATTCTTGGTGATGGGAATGCAGCAAACAAAACAAAATGAAAAACATCCCTGCCACCGTAAAGGTAATCTGAATATACTGTTCACTCAGGAAAAGGACACTGCCTAATAAATGCATATATGTTCAATTTCTTCTACCACTGCTAGATAAGCCCCCCAGGGCAGGAGCTGTGTCATTTTCACTACTGTATCCCCAGCCTAGCATGGTGCTTGAAGGAGAGTGGAGTATTCAATAAACATTTGTTGAATTAATGGGCAGATGTGAAGGAATTCAGTCCAGTTGCTTAAAGAAAAGACGCTTTCCTGAGAAAGTAATCAGCATGCCCTCTTCTTCAAGATTTGGCACTAGACTACCTTGAGGAGATTGCTAAACTCTATCCTTAGGAATAAAGGTTGAATAAAATGTGCAGAAGGAGCAAGGACTGGCTCTCTGTTACATTCTCGGTGATAGAAGAATAAAGAAGTCTGTATGATTTCTTAAGCCTTGTAATTACAAGGCTCTTGTGTTTCTTATTGTTGCTTTTCTCTGTTTCCCTGTGGTGATTAATAGTAATTGAAAAAAAAAATGTCCTGTGTACTTGTCTTTGGGGAATGGAAGGAAGGAGGAAGCTGAGGAGACTTGCTTTCTGCTGGGACACTGGAGGGGAGATGATCCTCTGGGGACAGAGCTGACATTGGCAGCTTTGGAGAGCAGGGACTAGGTGGAGTCCCTGGGGCCTGCTCTAAAGAAAGACAGTACAGCAGCAAGCCTGGGTCACAGAGGGTCCTGAAACTCAAGGCTATAAAGGCCTTTATGGCTACTTGACCAATCCTTGTCCAAATTTTCCTTGTAAAGGATTAGAAACAAATTAGTGCCTTTCTCATGCTTTCACTTTTGTATTCTCTCTGTCAGTTAAATATGCCACCCACAATGGAAATATTTCTGCGCTCGGCCTTGCTTTTCTCATCCTTCATTTATAATCACTCACCTAGTCCTGTCATTTCTGCCTGTTGATGTCTTTCAAATCTGACTCTGCCTGTGCTCAGACCTGGATCACCATAGCTGCCCCCTAATTGGTCTCCAACATGAGAACTCTTTATCCCATTCTACACTAACTTTTTTTTAAAAGCTAATTTGATTGTGTCCTTCTCTGCTTAACTCTCTGCTGTGAAGGCCTGCCTCCCCCAAGGCTAAGCCCCAAACCTTATCATATGAGGTCTCTGCTCTCCATACAACTTTTTGATTCAATTTTTGTGCCTCTCCTCCCAAACACATCTTACACTCCAGTCATAAGAATTTGCTCACTGAAGCCCAAGTATGCCATACTATCCAAATGATTGACACATATACATTTGCATATAATATTCACTTTGCTGAAAATGTACTTCTTTTTCTCTCCAATAGCTAGGTGAAATATCACTTCCACTCAGTGAAGCCTTTATTTCCTCTGCCCCCACCCCGCAGGCAACCATAGACTTCCATAGTCTGTGTCCATGTTCTTGTTCTGGATGAGTTTCCTCACTAGATTGTGACTTTCTTGAGAGGGATTTTGTCTTAACACAGTGTCACAAATGCCAAGTACAACACATATTGTAAAACTGGTAAATAACAAACATGAAGTGAATGAATGAATATGAGAAGGCATGGATAGTTTTGGCTCTCAGAGATGTGATGCTGTGATGCTAGGGAAAAATTAGAAGCACAAGTCCAGGTAGGTGTGTCAGAGACCAATTTGTCACACGTCACTGATCGTACCTAGAAAGCCGCCATCTTATTGCCTGGGGGTATAAAGACATTAAACCAGGAAATGCCAGTACAGCTGTTCAGTCTCTGGACAGCTAGAAAACCTCAACTCTACAAAGAATATGAAATTCTGTCCTTAGATGTAAAGAAAACACCAGCTTTGAGCAAAGTAGTTTCAAAAGACAGTATATACAATTTTACCTGAAGGGGGTGTTCACTATTTTGTGTGCAGAAGTGTCTACTTCCAGGTGTCCTGTGTGTGACCAGCTCATCTCATTTAGAAACAATGACTTTAGCCAGGTAGTACATTCCAAAAAGATGAATAATTTTTTTACATATTAGTATAAGAACAGAGATCTACTAATGATCATTAAATAGCCAATATCTTAGTCTGCTTAGGCTACTGTAACAAAATACTGTAGACTAGTTTGCTTAAACAATAGGTAAGTGGTTTTTACAGTTAAGCGCTGGGAAATTCATGATTGAGGGTTCTTCAGATTAAGTGTCTGGTGAGCGCCTGCTTCCTGGCTTGTAGACAGCTATCTTCTTTCAGTGTGGGCTCAGAGAGACACAGAGAGGGAAGGAACTTTTATGTCCCTTCCTCTTGTTATACCATCACAAATCTCATCATGAGGGCACCACCCTTATTACCTCATCTAACCTTAATTACTGCCCAAAGACCCTACCTCCAAATACCATCACGTTGTGGATTAAGGCTTCAACGTATGAATTTTGGGGGACAAAAGCATTCAGTACATGACAGCCATTTAGGAACAATCCTAAAACAGCAGTAATTATAAATAACAATAAAAATAAACTATAGGAATAGTGTTGTAGTTGAGATTTATTGAAAGATTGCTATGTGGTAGTTAACATTTTAAGCATTTTTATTTATTTATTTTTTTAATTAACATGTAATGTATTATTTGTTTCAGGGGTACAGGTCTGTGACTCATCAGTCTTACACAATTCACAGCCCTCATCACAGCACATACCCTCCCTAATATCTTAAGTATTTTTAATATCTTAACTCATTTACTCCTCCTATGACCCTATGAAGTAGGTGTTACCATAATGTTCATTTTATAGATGAAAAACTTGAAGTACAGAAAAGCTTTAGTAACTACCCTGAGGACACTCAAGGTAATGATTAAAAGAATTGGAAATCAAACTTACTTAGTCTGACTCCAAATCTCTTACTTTTAACCACAATGCTGAATTTAGATGAAGAAATATTCAGAGATTTTTCTAACAATGATTTTTAACATTTTTGTAGTCATAAAGGCATTTATCCAAAGCATATTATTAAAAAATATTCTAGTATATAAAACAGAAAAAACCTGAACTAGACCTCTATCTTAGCAATACTGTGGGCCACACACACTGAATCAATTCCTTCTATCAAAAATGGGAAGTGAGTTTATTTAATGTTTAAATGTATATTTTATTACTCAACAAAATGGGAGAAGCATCAAAGAACAGAAAAAAAAAAGTGGGATCAGAAATACAGTGTAATAAAATGGAGGTTTTTGTAAAAGTACCTGGAGACTTCCAGTGAGCTACAGTCTTTCTTTTAACAGGCATGTGGAGAAGAAGAGAAAAAGTTTTGGCCCCATATAAGTACAGATTCACCACAGTCACACTTAAATCTGGGATTTGTGATAGGATACTCCTCAGAAAAAGGGTGAATTACAACATATATATATGTATCTATCTATATATATATATATGACATGTGAAGGGAGAAAACAAAGAAACTTGTCAATCACAGCCTTCATAGCCTTGAATCTTAGGTGAGATAAAATTTTAAAAGTTTTCACTGAAAGTTCTGAACTATATATTACCCTTCACCAAAAAATAAATAAACTAGATATTACCCATCACACAAGTTGAAAATTAGGATTTACAGTACCTAAGAATCCTGAATCAAGCTCCCACACTTTTTTAAAATTTTTTTAAAGATTTTTATTTATTTATTTATTTGAGAGACAGAGAATGAGAGATAGAGAGCACGAGAGGGAAGAGGGTCAGAGGGAGAAGCAGACTCCCTGCTGAGCAGAGAGCCCGATGTGGGACTCGATCCCGGGACTCCAGGATCATGACCTGAGCCAAAGGCAGTCGCTTAACCAACTGAGCCACCCAGGTGCCCCTCCCACACTTTTTTTTTAAAAGATTTTATTTATTTATTTGACAGAGAGAGAGACACAGCGAGAGAGGGAACACAAGCAGAGGGAGTGGGAGAGGGAGAAGCAGGCTTTCTGCTGAGCAGAGAGCCTGATGCGGGACTCGATCCCAGGACCCTGGGATCATGACCTGAGCCGAAGGCAGATGCTTAATGACTGAGCCACCCAGGCACCCCCAGGGGCCCCCACACTTTTATGAGTTTTATTTTCAAGAACCCTACTCAGTTCTCAAGGTGAAGATTAGAGAAATCTCCTTTTGCAGGGGAAAGTAATCATTTTGAAATATGCCCAGCTCATTCTCTTCTCTTCAACAGAGGATTGCCCTTATTTGCCCAACGAAACTATTCTACCATTATCTACCCAACTTGAGTTTTACCGGAGCCTAACTTATCCGTAGAAAGGGAAATACCGCACTCCACCCCCTGTAGCCTTCTTTTTTACCTAAGAGAAAGGAATAATGTTGAATAGCACTTTTGAGGGTCACAGACAAGGGGCATAGGCTCACTAAAAGACAGAGATCCAATTAGAGGATTATAGGATGCTTCCCCTCCTCCCACACCTTACCACCACATCAGTCAGGCTTCTGTGTAACAGTGTGTTTCAACTAAAAAAACTGGAAGCCTCAGATCCTATTTAAGAAGGAGCCTCTGTGAAACCCAGTGAACATCAGAGGAGATTAAAAACAAGGACAGTAAAAAAAAAAAAAGTCAGATTCTGATAACTTTAGCAAATAGTAAACATAGGCTAACTCCTAGACGAATAAGCATAGGCCTCACACTGAAGAACTATTTACTCAGTTCCTTTATGTGATCTATCACTTCTGGCTTTCAACAAAACATTATAAGGCATGTTAAAAGTCTAAAAATGCATAAAAAAAAAAAAAAAAACAAAGTAGGGTGCCTGGGTGGCTCAGTTGGTTAAGCAACTGCCTTCGGCTCAGGTCATGATCCTGGAGTCCCAGGATCGAGTCCCGCATCGGGCTCCCTGCTCGGCAGGGAGTCTGCTTCTCCCTCTGACTCTCTTCCCTCTCATGCTCTCTCTCTCTCATTCTCTCTCTCAAATAAATAAATAAAATCTTAAAAAAATAAATAAAAAAAACAAAGTAAACATCAAAACCAAACAGATTTTGGAATTATCAGACTAGAAATTTAAAATACCTTTGATTAAAAGGCTAAAGACAGTAATGAAAAACTGGAAACCATGTAAGAACAGATGTAATGTGAACAGAGAGATGGAAATTCTAAAAAAAAAAAAATCCAAAATAATTGCTTGAAATAAAATACACTGTACTAGAAATGAAGAATGCCTTTGATGGGCTTATTAAGAGACTGGATATTGCTGTGAAAAGAATCAGTGAGCTTGAAGATATTTGTATAGGAACTTCTAAAACTGAAATGCCAAGAGAAAAATAATTTTAAGTAAGGGAACAAAATATCTAAGAACTGTGGGACAAGAACTGTGGGACAATTACCAGAAGTGGAACATATGTGTATTGGAATACCAGAAAAAAGAAAGGATGAGAAGAACGTTTGAAATAATAATGGCTGAGAATTTCCCAAAATTAATAGACACCAAATCAGAAGGATCCAAGAAGCTGAGAAAACACCGAGTAGGATAAACACCAATGAATAAATAAATAAATAAATATTTAAAGAACTTTACACCTATGCATATAATATTCAAGCTGAAAACAAAATCAAAGACAAAGAAAAATCTTGAAAGGAGGCAGAGGGAAAAAAAATAATCACAAAATGAAGGTCTGTACAAAAAACTACAGGCTCAGATAAGCAAAGACTTCAGATCTTGGAATCATAAAAATGAGTGCTAAATATATTAAATAATATCAAAATACACAGTGGTAAATATATTTAAATGTATTAAGTAATATATATTTCAAGAAATAAAATAGAATCAAAATGGCAAAGCAGATTTTGGAAAATAATCTGACATAATTCTACAAATAAGATAAAAAGAACCCTCTCAAAAAAACAAAAAAGAAAAAAAATAACCCTCTCATATTATGGTTCTCCAGAGATATAGAACCAATAGGATAGGGTGTAAATATGTGTCTATCTTTCTATCTATATCTATCTATCTATCTATCTATCTATCTATCTATCTATCTATCTATCATCTATCTATCTATCTATCTATCTATCTATCTATCTATCTATCTATCATCTATCTATCTCTCTATCTACCAACCATCTATCTATCTACCATCTATCTATTATCTATCTATCTATCTATCTATCTATCTATCTATCTATCTATCACCTATCTATCCATCTATCTAGAAAGAATTTATTTGAAAGAATTGGCTCACACAATTATGGAGACTGGCAAGTCCAAAATCTGCAGAATGAGCCAGGAGGCTGGAGATAGGGGAAGAGCCGAGGTTGTAGTTCAAGTCCAAAGGCCAACTGCTAGTGAAATTCCTTCTTGCTCTGTGAAAGTCAGTCTTCTGTTCTATTCAGGTCTTCAAATGATTGGAAGAGATTCACCCATATTATGGAGGGCTATCTGCTCTACTCAAAACCCATCTAGTTAAATGTTAATCTCATTCAGGAAAAAAAAAAATTAAGTTTCACAGAAATGTCCAGAATAATGTTTGACTAAATAACTGGGCATTGTGGCCCAGTTAACTTGACACACAAATTAACCATCACAACTCTGTATGAATGTGGTAGATTGCATAACTGCCTGCCTTCTTCAGTCTTCCTAACATCAACACCATTTACCATAGGGCTGGGCAATTTCTTCACTTGGGCTATAATATATTTTCTTGATCTTAACTGTGAAATCAGCCATGGTATTCAGCATAGCTAATATTCTAAGGTGGAAGTGAATACTGCCAGTTCTGAAATCAGGCCTTATGAGGTTTGTGTTTTTTTTTTTAATTTATTTTTATTTTATTTTTTATTAACATATAATGTATTATTTGTTTCAGGGGTACAGGTCTGTGATTCATCAGTCTTAGACAATTCACAGCGTTCACCATAGCACATAACCTCCTCAATGTTTCCACTGGTCCTCTTATATTCCTGACATCATCACAAAAAAAGTATGTAAGGAATGAATACTACGTGGAACAAAGTCATCCCAGTTGAACTCCCTTAGCCAAGCTAAGCCTAGGTTTACCAACCCCCAGTTGATCTACATGTATCTGGAATCAGTTTTGAGCTGAGCTCAGCCCACATCAGCCAATCTCTAAACAATTCATAGACTTCTGGGTGACAATAAATGGCCATTGGTTTAAGCTACTGAGTTTTGGGTTGTTTTTATATAGCAATAGTTAATGAATGCAATGAGTTAGATAGTAAGTTAAGCAGAACTGAAAAGAGAATTAGTGAATTAGACAATAAATTGGAATAAAATACTTGAAATGTAGTACAGAGAACAAAAATATAAAAGGAAGAACTATGAATGATCTATAAATGACAACTTGAATTTACAGACAAGAGAGTAAATTGTAGAAAAGGATTAGCATCCAAAATATGTAAAAGACTCCTAAAAATCAACACACACAAACACACACACACACAAAAATTCAAGAGGGAAAAAACGATCAAAAAACACAAGCAGGAATTCCATAGAAAATTTCAAGTGGTCAATAAATATATGAATTTCTCCACTCATCATCAGGAAATTACAAATTACAAGAATGTTGATGTATAAAGGGCTGGAATTGGCCTGAACTGTTTTACTAAAATCAAAATGTACCAGTACAACATTGGTTCCCAGACAAGTTATAAAACATGCTGATTAATAGTGTTTTTTGTAATCATGGATCCAAGGAGTTTGGGGTAGTCTATGTCGGCTTGTCACCGTTGTTTATTAATAGCAAGGGCACTAATGATTTGTACTTAGTTTTAGTGAGATCCCCAGAAATTTCTGCCACTGATACTACTTATGTGGCAAGAACAATGCCTATCTGATCAAGACGGTATAAGACTGGATGAACCTTTATGCTGAGCTTCCTTTTTCTGAAGCGTGCCATGTACATACTTGTGGTTCCTGATTGATAGAAAAAGTGCATTCAGTATGACCCTTACAGAGAGAGGACAATTGGAATTCATGCTTATCATCCCTGGACAAATACAGATTTGTAAGCATTATCATTTGGGGTTCTGTGAATGTTCATATGTAATCTAACTCTAATTATTAGTGGTAGTGCAGGTGAAGTAAATGTTTAACCCACCAAACTGACAAAAGAAAAATAAAAATTTGTAAAAACAAGTATTGATGAAATCTAAAACATGGATTTTCATTTGCTGCTTGTTGCATTATGCATTGATACAACCAATTTTGGAATGTGACGTAACTTGGCATTACCTGGCAAAGTTGAAGATGAGAATATCTTAAGGTCTGTTTCCTTATAATATGTATTTTTTGAAAAGCTCATGCACATAGGCAAGAGGAGAAGTGTATAAGAATTTTTAAAGCAGCACTTGGATCCAATTCAAATATCTATCAATGGGAGAATGAATATATAAACATTTTTATGGCTGAGTAATATTCCATTGTATATATATGTATATATACATATATACATATATATATACGACATATCCATTACATATATGTCTCACAACTTCTTTATCCATTCATTATGGACTTGTCTTGACCAATGCCATTTATAGAAAGTTAAGGATATTAGGGACCAGAGAGGTAAGTAGACTACCCTGCATATAGCTTACTAACAGAGGTGAGTACAGGCCATCTGTCTCATTCATGCTACTTTCCACTTAGCCAAGGAACTCATATAGTGTGGGGTGCAGTAAAAATATAACTTGGCATTTTGAGCCCATCCTGATACACCCATAAGGTAGGATAAAGTGAGAAAGATCCATGACAGTAACAGGTTTGATCAAAAACTTAAGTGTGGAAGAGATTCAGTACCCTCCCCCTGGGCCATACAACAGAGCATCTCAATAGAGCATCTTTACTAGCAAAATCCCAGCCAGCAGGAAGAAGAACAGTGGCGTCTGCTAGGGTCTTGATCCAAACACAGGGATATTATTGGAATTCTCTGAAATGTCTTTAAGTAACACGGGGGAATGCTTATAATGAGACACGAGAAATTTGGAATATTGCAGTTTGCCTTTCTTTGTAGTGCTCAATGTCTAAGAAATTGTAAGCAGTTTTTTGTCAGCCTATTAGGCTCAATAGCAGAAATACGTTTCCAGTTTTCTTAATATATATTCTGACTAGAAGAAATGTGATGTCAGGAAAGGCTAAACAGCCTTTAGTACTAGGGATTATTTTATATAGTGTCATATTTATGTTGGAATTTAATATATATAAGATGTTAGGATTTAAGAAGAGATTAAAGTGGAGTGGGTAAAATATTTGAAAAATATATTTGGAAGAGGTATGACTAATTAAGGTGAGGAATTCTCACACCTTTTTGAGAAATGGAGAAAAGTTTTAAAGGTTTTTGTTTTTGTTTCAGTTTTTTGTTTGTTTGTTTTGTCCAAAGGTAGAGAAGATGGTATTGAATCTTACCAATTTTAAAGATAAAGAGGAGAAATGAGTATTTCTACACAAGGGTGCTCAAATGTGGTTCTTCGACAAGCTGTATCAGAATATTTTTTTTTAAAGCAGATTTACAAAAACTCCCAGAGCGTATCATTTATTGGGGTTGAAGGTTGGGCTCAGAAATGTACATTAATAAAAAAACAAATCTTCCAGGATGATTTTGATAGAAAGTTAATTCTAAGAATTACTCTTAGGTAATTTTAAAATCATGAAAATATTCAATAACCAGGAATGGAGTGAGATTTTGTACTTAATATCTTGGTATAGAAATGGGATTGCTCTACCTGAAGGAGGAGTAAAAGAGACTACACACCCTCAGATTCTCTGAATCAGGATTACAAGAGTGAGAACTAGAAATTTATGTGAAGAACACTGTCCTTAGTGTCTATCTCCTCTCTAAATGTACTGTTGATGCTAACATGAATCAAAGCCCCCAGGATGCTGGTCAATACTCAAGTTTGGAAGAAAGCAGTAACCACAATTACTGAAGCCAACTGGCATTTTTCAGTGCTTCTAATGATAGATCATATTTCTGAAGACTTGAAAGATTTATAGCGCATACTGACACCTGGTGCATTCCAGATGAGCGAAATTTGCGTGCTCGGAAGTGAGCGGGAAGATGTGCTGCATTGAATTTTATTGATTTTCTTCTTTGCCTGTATAGTTTTATGATGTTCCATTTTCTCTTTCTCTTGGTTTGGAAATTGTGGCCTTAGTTATTTATTTTCTTCCTTCATTTTGCATTTAAAATGTATATGTAACACTGCATCAATTTTCATGGCCATAGGTGAGAGGTCTGGGTAACTTCTCTGGCCAAGGAAAGATGGCTTAATGATAGAGGAGTTAATTCTTTTCCTTCTTAAGAGCTACCCCTCAAGTTTGATTTCATTTTCATTTTCTCACATTTTTGGAATGCATTTATAATTTGCTTTTTCATCTTATCACTTTCCGCTTTTTAGAACTGATGTATCACTTTCAGAGATTATATATATTGATTGCTCTGAATTCTCTTTTCCATTTGTATACTACTACACAAACCTTTTTGGTTGTGAACAATTTCCTTCTATAATTTCTTGACATAATTCATCTAGCAATAAGACTAAGTAGCTGAGTTATAACAGAAGTAAGGATTTGTTTGTGGAAGCTTGGTAACTGATGAAGATCAACTTTGTTAACAAGTTTGCTTTTCCTCTGTTCTTTACTCAGTTCACGCTACGGTTTTAACTAGAATATTATGCCTTTTGTATTATAAAGTAACTTTCTTTCAATAATCTCAAAGTTTGGGATATGCCAGTCAATTATATATTGAAATAATGTTTGGGCTCATGACCCATAGCACACAGTTCAACCTCTAATCTTGGTAGTTCTTTTCAATATCTGGAGAAATAATGTGCTAGATTAGAGAATGACACTTTATGGGTCATTGCTGGCTCCAAAGCTAGAATCAAAGCAGCATCACTCTCCTTGTTAAAAAAAAAAAATGATTTGAACACATAAAAAGAAGCTAAAGGAAGAGGTTCTTCTTATCAACTGTTAATCATATGAGCTCCTGTTGGAGGCACTCATTATTATATCAGTATTCCCAGATTTCAGACATCCCCAGAACATTGCCACACACTTTCTCTCATTACATACTACCTATAGTATTATAGTTAGTTTTAGCTTCATAATATTGCCAATTTTTGTAGGTCAAAAATGGGTGAATATTGAGAATTTCACATAATTCAACCTACTAGTTAATATTTTGTATTGATTCATTTTTTAACTCACACACTATCTTTAAAAGTAAAACAAACAAACAAACAAAAAAACAAAACACTGCCACAGAAGGAAAACTTGTACCACTTGTAATAAATGGAATATAACATTACAAACAAATGCACTAAAAACAGAACAACAGAAAAGGGCAATGTCATTTAAATTGTAGCTAGATACTGCAGCCTGCCAAGTGCTCAGAGCTGGAAATCTGCACTTTCTTTGTTCAGAGGAGGGATTAGTAAGCAAAAAGATGCCTTAAAACTAGCAAAAATCAAACTAAGATTTCTTTCTTGAGATATTCAGTATTGAAAGAAATTTTTAAAAGGGAATAACTCTTTCCATCTGTGATTTAATATTGTTTAATTTCATCCTTTGGAACCACATGTCCTACCTTTTGAAAAATACCACATTGGATCACTTATTTTGCCCACTTTCCTCTTCTGTGTTTGGAGAGCACTTCTAAGCATGCAAGAAATGACACAGTTATTCATATGCCAACATCTAGAGCTGAGTTAATTTCATAAATGATGTCAAATGATGCAGCTGATATCTTGCAGAGAGTCCACAATTTTCTTAACATCATTTATCATAGCATATGACTTAATTTAATATAATTTTTATTTATATTGTTTCTCTTTTCTAACCTCTATGAATTCAGGATCTTCTCTCCTTCCTGGGTTAGTGCTAAGAAGTGAATAAATTAGGTAAAAGTAGACATTTGAATCAATGAGTACAACAAAAGATGTGGGGAAAAAAGTGATATTTACAAAGGAAAAATTTAGTTGAATCCATTATAATGTATTTATTTTATTTTTGTTTTATTTTTTAAAGATTTTAACTACTTATTTGACAGAGAGAGAGAGGGCATGAGAGAGCATGAGTGGAGGGGAGGGTCAGAGGGAGAGGGAGAAGCAGACTCCCCACTGAGCAGGGAGCCCTGCCAGGATACCAGGATCATGACCTGAGCTGAAGGCAGAGGACTGAGCCACCAAGGCTCCCCTCCATTATCATTTCTATAGTTCAGTTAGCTTCTGAACTCTTAAACTGATATGCCACCCCTTGAAGGAGATGTACTTATTGCTCACTTAACTCCTCGATTTACTTACTGACTTCTGGAAATGGGATATTTTGATTCCTGGAGGTATGTTTTAGTGTGCTAGTGAGAATGCAAAGCCAGGAGATTACATGAAAGCCTCTTTTTAGTCACTGATATTAATATAGAGAGTATTTAAAACATACACACACACATACACACATGTGAATTTATATACAAGTATCAATATTTTTTGCAAATAGGACAAAGTTGTATGAATTTGAAAATAAAAGTGATACTTCACACAAAAGTTTTAAGCATTCTCCTTCCACAAATGAGAGGATATTGTTCTGAATCAACTCTCCTGATGAAAACAACCAATAAAAATGGAAAAATTACATATAAAAAATAAATTTGAAAGTACTAGAAAGCCTATCAAGGCAGTGAGAATTTTAAGGACCAAGATTTTGAAAATAAGGAGGATCCAGAGAGGTTAATCCCTAATTTGAAGCATTTTTCTCCTTGATTTATTGCCAATTCTGAAAGTCAAAATGATAACTGAAGGATGAGAAGGCCGCCTAATCCTATCAGTAATGTAAAACAGAAATAGAACAATCAAGACTGGAGCCAGATCTCTAACCACTCAATTTAACTGACTGAGTTAAAGCAATTTTCCCTTAAAATAGCACCCGAGCAAAAGAAAATGTAAATATAGGAGGAGGAATATAATCTCAACCAAAATATCATTTTTGCTATAACTTTTGTATGCAGTATCTGATGTAACCTGCTATATGAAAGGACAATAATTCACTGAAAATTGAAAAGAATAAAATGGGAAGTGGAAACCTGGGAGATGCACAAATAGAAGTTATTAACACAGGCTTAAAAATATCCATGATTACTAGTTTTAAGAAAATATATGACAAGATAGAAAACTATGTCAGACAAAATAAAAGTATAATTAAAAGTAAAATAAAAAATACAGACCTGAAAATAGAGTAATTGAAATTAAGAACTCGGCAGATGTTTGTGAAGATTAAAGACAGCTAAAGAAAGAGTCAGTGAACTGGAAGACAAATCAAAAGAAAATATACAAACTGAAGTGTGAAAAGACAATGGATGGAAACAGAGGAAACGTTAAAGACAAGTATGGTATAATGAAAAATTCTAATATATGTAATTAGAATATCACAGGGTGCCTGGGTGGCTTGGTCGGTTAAGCATCTGCCTTCAGCTCAGGTCATGATCACAGGGTCCTGGGATCAAGCACCACATCAGGCTTTCTACTCAGTGGGGAGCCTGCTTTTTCCTCTCCCTCTGCTGCTTGTTCTCTCTCGATCACTTGCTCACTCTCTTTCTCAAATGGATAAATAAAATCTTAAAAAAAAAAAAAGAATATCAGAAGGACCAGGTGAAGAGGTTTAAGTAGAGGCAATATTTGAAGACATATGTCCAAGAATCTTACAAAAAATATCATCCACAGATGGAAAAAAATTACAAACCTCAAACAGAATGAATGCAAAAAAGCAAATACCACACACACACAAACACACACTTAAGCATATCATAGTAAAATCGTTGAAAACCAAAGTCAAAATCATAAAAGAAGCAGGGGAAGGGGGGGAAATAACTGTGCACCTAAAATTCAATATTCAGATATTGATGTTTAAATAAAATTAAGGTATTTTCCAACCAAAGAAAACCAAAAGAATTGGCTACTGTCATCATCCAATAATGGAAATACTGAAAATCAAACAGGAAAAAATTATCCTAAGAACAAATAAAAGTGAATAAAATGCCTATAAATGTTTATAAATACAAATGGACATTGACTATTTAAAACAACAATAAATATTGTTGGCTTATACACATAGAATTAAAATATATGACAACTTGAGTCCATAAATCAGTCCATATACATATAAATGTATATCTTTTTGTATATATACATATATTATACATATTTATTAGACATAAATATATTACATGATATATACATATATGTATATATGACATACACATATATTATATATACAAAATCTCCAGTGAATTAAACAATGGGAAGTGGAATAATAAAAATATTCCCCATAAAAGGAGGGAGAGAGAGATCAAAATTGGGACAAACAGAAAACAAATAGTAAGATGTTAGATTAGTGTGGTGACAGATGGTAACTATACTTACCATGGTGAAAATTTCATAATGTATGTAATTGTCAAATCACTAGTTGTGCACCTGAAACTAATTAATATCATATGTCAACTATACTTCAAATTAAAAACAAGAATATAATAAGAGCATTATCACTTACAGTTTTTGGATGAAAAATCCAAGGTTTAGTTTAATGGAATTGATTTACTTAGAATAATGCTGCCTGTGAGTGGCAAGATTAACACCAGAACACAGGCTGCATTATTACAGATTTCATGCTCATGCATCATCTCTTACATACCTAAAAATTGGCTAGTAAAATTTTAAATTCACTTCTAATTTTTAAAACCAAAAAATCCATTTGAAATAAAATGTAGAAATACTTTACAATACATAAATAGTGTATCCTAAATTAAAACAAACATTGTCTAAAGGCAAATCAGTAGAAGTAGTCATATCTAAATCAATGGAGGGAAATTTTGTTATGATCCTACCCACACACACTACAATGTTAAACATTATGCTAGGAGTGCTTCCCAATGTAATTCAGCTCAAATATAACTTTTGTTATAAATACTGAATACTTAAGCTAAATATCATTATTTGTAGACATGATTTTATACCTCCAAAATAAAAGGAAATAAAGTTAAGAATTATTTTAATTAATAAGCATATTCATGATAAGAATAAATTAGAGGATATTAGAAAGGACAAGGACTTTCCTATATCCTAGTTTTAGCCAGGTAGAAAATACACTGAAGACAAAATATTCTAGTCAAATAGGGGCACCTGGGTGGCTCAGTTGGTTAAGCAACTGCCTTTGGCTCAGGTCATGATTGCAGAGTCCTGGGATCGAGTCCCACATTAGGCTCCCAGCTCAGAGGGGAGCCTGCTTCTCCTTCTGACCCTTTCCCCTCTCATGCTGTTTCTCTCTCTCAAATAAATAAATAAATAAAATCTTAAAAAAAAATTCTAGTCAAATAATGACTTTTCCAACTGCAGGGGCAAGCAATAAATTATTAATTATTAAATTCTAATATATGAAAAATATCAGAAAGAGACAAATACATACACTAACTTAATATATGATAAATGTGAAACTGACAATGAATGATGCTGAATAATTGCTTAGTTCCCTGGAATAAAGTTTATCCCTAACCTACACTTTATTATCAAAATAAAAAATAGTAGTATGAAAAATTTAAATGTAAAGTATTCAACTACAGCAGTGATTGTTCTATTAAAAAGGGCTTTGTAATTTTGGAACATAAAATATAACAATTATGGCAGAAATAACCACTCAAATTAAAATAAAAGGCAAAAATAATTTTAATTGACTATAAAGTTAAATATCTCTTTTTTGGAAACCATATTTGCATCAAAGTCAAAATAAAAAAGCTAAGTTTTCATTTTTCAAGTCTTTATCCATTCAACACAGTGAATAATTTATATTTATATATTATGGAAAATACACAGCCATATTCAAAAATTCAATAGCCCTGCAACAGAGGTGTATAGTGATAAAGGAGGACTGAAACTTTAGGCACACTGGCCTCGGAGTATAGGAGAATGCTGAAATAGCAGAAATGTGGACTTTTGTTTGTGTTGGAGACTATACCAAGTCACACTGCTTGAAATTGGTTGCCTGGATGGAGCACCCTTGTTCAAGAATTGAAACTAAAAAAATAGTGGTACTGCTAGTCTTAACTATCACTTAAATAAGCACTATGTCTGAACAGGAGCAGAGAGCCCAGAAACCAAGACTTTGTTCAAACCACCTGCTGTTTCAGTGATTAGATATGTCATACTCCTCATCACTGTAAGACAGGGTCTCAGAGACAGGGATGGGACACTTTGCTTTTGACTGAGGCTATAGCAACAGCAGCATATGAACCTGTGGAATTTCTATAAATGGAAGGCTAAGTAAAGACCGAGGGGTAATAATGAGAGTCTCACATGAGTTTGGAAATCAAAACTTGAAGTTTTAAAAAACATTTGTTTGAAGCTAAGAAAAATGTCAGGAATTAAAATCACTTCCAATAATAAAAATAAAAAGCAATGTTAAAATGCTTTAAAAATAAGTACATTACAAAACCCTTTTGCACTCTTGGTGGGAACGCAAACTGGTACAGCCACTCCAGAAAACAGTGCAGTTTCCTTAAAAAATTAAAAATAGAAATACCCTATGCTCCAGCAATTGCACTACTAGATATTTACCCAACAAATAAAAAAATACTAATTCAAAGGGATACATGCACCCCGATGTTTATAGCAGCATTATCTACAATAGCCAATTTGTGGAAACAGCCCATGTCTGTCAACTGATGAATGGATAAAGAAGATGTGGTATGTATATATAATGGAATATTACACAGCCATAAAAAAGAATGAAATGGGGACACCTGGGTGGCTCACAGGGTTAAGCATCTGCCGTCAGCTCACGTCATGATCCCGGGGTCCTGGGATCTTCCCTCTTCGGGCTCCTTGCTCAGCAGGGAGTCACTTCTCCCTCTGCCTGCAGTTCCCTCTGCTTGTGCTCTCTCTCTCTCACACACAAATAAATAAAATCTTAAAAAAAAAAAAGAATGGAATCTTGCCATTTGCAACAATGTGGATGGAGCTACAGAGTATAATGTTAGGTGAAATAAGTCAGAGGAAGACAAATACCATATGATTTCACTCTTATGTGGAATTTAAGAAACAAAACAAATGAGCAAAGGGTGGAAAAAAAGAGAGAGAGGTAAACCAAGAAACAGACTCTTAACTATGGAGAACAAATGGATGGTTGCCAGAGGGGAGGTGGGTGGGAGTTAGGTTAAATAGGTGATATTATAGGATATGCACCTGTGATGAGTAGTGGGGGTTGTGTGGAAGTATTGAATCACTCTATTGTACAACTGAAACTAATATTACACTGTATGTTAACTAATGGGAATTTAAATAAAAACTTTAAAAAAAAAGGTTGCACATTATCTGTAAAATTACAATATTTAAAAAAATCCCCAAAGAAAGAAACATATCTCTAAAGAAAAAAAAAAAGTAACAAAGCTACCATTAAATGAATTGTGAATGGGTATAAACAAATATATTAAAATGAAAATGTCATCATTGAAATTTTAAAAATCTCAATACACTGAATCAATTCTAGTTTGAAACTGTTAAAGAGAAATTTATTCAAATGAAATGTGATTGAAATGAAAGTATTGAAGAATTTACTTAAAGTCCAAATCAGAAAGATAAAGAAATGAAAATGTGTATGAGTAGCTTAAAAATATTGAGGATAGGGGAAGCTGGGTGGCACAGTCGGTTAAGTGTCTGCCTTCAGCTCAGGTCATGATAGGTTCTGCTCAGCAGGGAGTCTGCTTCTCCCTCTCTCTGCCCCCTACCTCCCACTGCTTGTGAGTCTCTCTCTCTCTCTTTCTCTCTCTCTCTCTCGCTCACTCGTGCTATCTCTCTCTCTCTCAAATAAACAATTAAACTCTTTTTTCTTTTTTTTAACATATATTGCATTATTTGTTTCAGATGTACCGATCTCTGATTCAACAGTCTTGCACAATTCACAACGCTCACCATAGCACATACCCTCCCCAATGTCTGTCACCCAGCCACCCCATCCGTCCCGCCACCCACTACTCCAGCAACCCTCAGTTTGTTTCCTGAGGTTAAGAATTCCTCATATCAGCGAGGTCATATGATACATGTCTTTCTCTGATTGACTTATTTCACTTAGCATGGAATTTCACTCACGATGGAACCCTCCAGTTCCATCCCTGTCGTTGCAAATGGCAAGATCTCATTCCTTTTTATGGCTGCATAATATTCCATTGTGTATATATACCACTTCTTCTTTATACATTCATCTGTCGATGGACATCTTGGCTCTTTCCACCGTTTGGCTATTGTGGACATTGCTGCTATAAACATTGGGGTGCACGTACCCCTTCGGATCCCTACATTTGTATCTTCGGGGTAAATACCCAGTAGTGCAATTGCTGGATCATGTGGGAGCTCTATTTTCAACTGTTTGAGGAACCTCCATACTGTTTTCCAGAGTAGTTGCACTAGCTTGCATTCCCACCAACAGTGTAGAAGGGTTCCCCTTTCTCCACATCCCCGCCAACATCTGTCGTTTCCTGAATTGTTAATTCTAGCCATTCTGACTGGTGTGAGGTGGTATCTCGTTGAGGTTTTGATTTGGATTTCCCTGATGTCGAGTGATGTGGAGCACTTTTTCATGTGTCTGTTGGCCATTTGAATGTCTTCTTTGGAAAAATGTCTGTTCATGTCTTCTGCCCATTTCTTGATTGGATTATTTGTTCTTTGGGTGTTGAGTTTGATAAGTTCTTTATAGATTTTGGATACTAGCCCTTTCTCTGATATGTCATTTGCAAATATTTTCTCCCATTCTGTCGGTTGTCTTTTGGTTTTGGGGACTGTTTCTTTTGCTGTGCAAAAGCTTTTTACCTTGATGATATCCCAATAGTTCATTTTTGCCCTTGCTTCCCTTGCCTTTGGCGATGTTTCTAGGAAGAAGTGGCTGCGGCTGAGGTCGAAGAGGTTGCTACCTGTGTTCTCCTTTAGGATTTTGATGGACTCCTGTCTCACATTTAGGTCTTTCAACCATTTGGAGTCTATTTTTGTGTGTGGTGTAAGGAAATGGTCCAGTTTCATTCTTCTGCATGTGGCTGTCCAATTTTCCCAACACCATTTGTTGAAGAGACTGTCTTTTTTTTCCATTGGACATTCTTTCCTGCTTTGTCAAAGATAAGTTGAGCATAGAGTTGAGGGTCCATTTCTGGCCTCTCTATTCTGTTGCATTGATCTATGTGTCTGTTTTTGTGCCGGTACCATACTGTCTTGATGATGACAGCTTTGTACTAGAGCTGGAAGTCTGGAATTGTGATGCCGCCAGCTTTGCTTTTCTTTTTCAATATTCCTCTGGCTATTCGGGGTCTCTTCTCGTTCCATACAAATTTTAGGATTATTTGTTCCATTTCTTTGAAAAAAGTGGATGGTATTTTGATGGGCATTGCATTGAGTGTGTAGATTGCTCTAGGTAGCATTGACATCTTCACAGTGTTTGTTCTTCCAATCCATGAGCATGGAACGTTTTTCCATTTCTTTGTGTCTTCTTCAATTTCTTTCATGAGTATTTTATAGTTTTCTGAGTACAGATCCTTTGCCTCTTTGGTTAAATTTATTCCTAGGTATCTTATGGTTTTGGGTGCAATTGTAAATGGGATCGAATCTTTGATTTGTCTCTCATCTGTCTTGTTGTTGGTGTATAGGAATGCCACTGATTTCTGTGCATTGATTTTATATCCTGCTACTTTACTGAATTCCTGTATGAGTTCTAGCAGTTTTGGGGTGGAGTCTTTTGGGTTTTCCACATACAGTATCATATCATCTGCAAAGAGTGAGAGTTTGACTTCTTCTTTGCCAATTTGGTTGCCTTTGATTTCTTTTTGTTGTCTGATTGCTGTGGCTAGGACTTCTAATACTATGTTGAATAGCAATGGTGATAGTGGACAGGACCTTAGGGGAAAAGCTCTCAGATCTTCCCCATTGAGAATGATATTCGCTGTGGGTTTTTCATAGATGGCTTTTATGATATTGAGGTATGTACCCTCTATGCCTATACTCTGAAGAGTTTTGATCAAGAAAGGATGCTATACTTTGTCAAATGCTTTTTCTGCATCTATTGAGAGGATCATATGACTCTTGTTCTTTCTTTTGTTAATGTATTGTATCACATTGATTGATTTGCGGATGTTGAACCAACCTTGCAGCCCAGGGATAAATCCCACTTGATCGTGTTGAATAATCCTTTTAATTTACTGTTGGATCCTATTGGCTGGTATTTTAGTGAGAATTTTTGCATCCATGTTCATCAAGGATATTGGTCTGTAATTCTCCTTTTTGATGGGGTCTTTGTCTGGTTTTGGGATCAAGGTAATGGTGGCCTCATAAAATGAGTTTGGAAGTTTTCCTTCCATTTCTATTTTTTGGAACAGTTTCAGGAGAATAGGTATTAATTCTTCTTTAAATGTCTG
>NW_027397066.1:18598030-18601470 GCF_003265705.2 Callorhinus ursinus | reverse complement strand
GGTAGTTGATACATCTCTAGGAATGCACCCATTTCTTCCAGGTTATCTAATTTGCTGGCATAGAGTTGCTCATAATATGTTCTTATAATTGTTTGTATTTCTTTGGTGTTGGTTGTGATCTCTCCTCTTTCATTTATGATGTTGTTGATTTGGGTCCTTTCTCTTTTCTTTTTGATAAGTCTGGCCAGCGCTTTATCAATCTTGTTAATTCTTTCAAAGAACAAGCTCCTAGTTTCCTAGATCTGTTCTACTGTTCTTTTGGTTTCTATTTCATTGATTTTTGCTCTGATCTTTATTATTTCTCTTCTCCTGCTGGGTTTAGGCTTTATTTGCTGTTCTTTCTCTAGCTCCTTTAGGTGTAGGGTTAGGTTGTGTATTTGAGACCTTTCTTGTTTCTTGAGAAAGGCTTGTATTGCTATATACTTTCCTCTCAGGACTGCCTTTGCTATATCCCAAAGATTTTGAACAGTTGTGTTTTCATTTTCATTGGTATCCCTGAATTTTTTTAATTCTTCTTTAATTTCCTGGTTGACCCATTCATTCTTTAGTAGGATGCTCTTTAGCCTCCATGTATTTGAGCTCTTTCCGACTTTCCTCTTGTGATTGAGTTCTAGTTTCAAAGCATTGTGGTCTGAAAATATGCAGGGAATAATCCCAATCTTTTGGTGTCATTTGAGTCCTGATTTGTGACCTACATTGTGATCAATTCTGGAGAATGTTCCATGGGCACTAGAGAAGAATGTGTATTCCATTGCTTTGGGATGGAATGTTCTAAATATGTCTGTGAAGTCCATTTGGTCCAGTGTTTCATTTAAAGTCTTTGTTTCCTTGTTGATCTTTTGCTTAGATGATCTGTCCATATCAGTCAGAGGGGTGTTAAAGTCCCCCACTATTATTGTATTGTTGTCAATGTATTTCTTTGCTTTTGTTATTAATTGCCTTATAAAAGTGGCTGCTCCCATTTTAGGGGCATAGATATTTACAATTGTTAGATCTTATTGGATAGACCCTTTAAGTAAGATACGGTGTCCTTCTTCATCTCTTATTACAGTCTTTGTTTTAAAATCTATTTTGTCTGATATAAGAATTGCCACCCCAGCTTTCTTTTGGTGTCCATTAGCATGGTAAATGGTTTTCCACCCCCTCACTTTCAATCTGGGGGTGTCCTAGGGTCTAAAATGAGTCTCTTGCAGACAGCATATTGATGGGTCTTGCTTTTTAATCCAATCTGATAGGCTGTGTCTTTTGATTGGGGCATTTAGCCCATTTACATTCAGGGTAACTATTGAAAGATAGGAATTTAGTTCCATTGCATTGCCTGTAAGGTGACTGTAACTGTATATTGTCTGTGTTCCTTTCTGATCTATGCTGCTTTAGGCTCTCTCTTTGCTTAGATGACCCCTTTCAATATTTCTTTCAGGGCTGGTTTTGTGTTTGCAAATTCCTTAGTTTTTGTTTGTCCTGGAAGCTTTTTACCTCTCCTTCTATTTTCAATGACAGCCTAGCTGGATATAGTATTCTTGGCTGCATATTTTTCTCGTTTAGTGCTCTGAAGATATCATGCCAGTCCTTTCTGGCCTGCCAGGTCTCTGTGGATAGGTCTGTTGCCAGTCTAATGTTTCTACCATTGTAGGTTACATATCTCTTCTCCCGAGTTGCTTTCAGGATTTTCTCTTTGTCTCTGAGACTCGTAAGTTTTACTATTAGATGTTGGGGTGTTGATCTATTTTTATTGATTTTGAGAGGGGTTCTCTGTGCCTCCTGGATTTTAATGCCTGTTTCCTTCCCCACATTAGGGAAGTTCTCTGCTATTATTTGCTCCAATATACCTTCTGCCCCTCTCTCTCTTTCTTCTTCTTCTGGGATCCCAATTATTCTAATGTTGTTTCATCTTATCGTATCGCTTATCTCTCGAATTCTGCCCTCGTGATCTTTAGTTGTTTCTCTCTCTTTTTCTCAGCCTCTTTATTTTCCATCATTTGGTCTTCTATATCGCTGATTCTCTCTTCTGCCTCATTTATCCTAGCAGTTAGTGCCCCCATTTTTGATTGCACCTCATTAATAGCCTTTTTGATTTTGACTTGGTTAGATTTTAGTTCTTTTATTTCTCCAGAAAGGGTTTCTCTAATAACTTCCACGCTTTTTTCAAACCCAGCTAGTATCTATAAAGTCATGATTCTGAACTCTAGGTCTGACATCGTACTAATGTCAGTATTGAGTAGGTCCCTGGCAGACGGTACTACCTCTTGTTCTTTTTGCTGAGGTGATTTTTTTCGTCTTGTCATTTTGTCCAGAGGAGAACAGATAAATGAGAGAACAAAATGCTAACAGGTTAACAACGTCCCCAGGAAATATACTCTATACAAATCAGAAAAGACCTGAAACCATGGGAAAAGAAAGGGAAAGAAAGAAAAAAGAGAAAAAGGAGAAAAAGAAAAAGAAAAAGATAAAAACAAACAAAAACAGAACAAAACAAAAAAAAACAGAATATGATCAAATATGATCAGGCTAGTGCATAGATCAGTGCCACAGAGTATTTTGGTCTGTTAGAAGAAAGTGCCTCCTAAAATCTTAAAGGAAGAAAGACTTATATATGTACAAAATAAGGGTTGATACAATGAAGGGATGGAAGATGACTGTAAAGATGAAACTTATAAAAGGTTTTATAAACGGAATTGATAAGAAGTTGTTTGAAAGAAGAAAGAAGATTTTAAAAAAAGAAAAAAGAAAAGAAAAAAAATGGGAGAGACTGTGATCAGGCAGGAGACTAGAACAAAGCCATACACTAGTGATTTAGGGTATATTTTGATCTGTTAGAAGAAATTGTATATCAAAATTTTAAAGAGAGAAGAACTTATATATATATGCCAAAGTAAGGGTAACTACTATGAAGGGATAAAATATGACTATAAAAATGAAAAATAAAAAATGTTTTTTTTAAAAAAGGGATTGATAAGATGTTGGTTGAAAAAGGGAAAAAGAAAAATTCAAAAAAAAAACCAAAACAAAAAACAGTGAAAATAAATTAACTTTGAAAAACTAATGAATCATGGTAAAAAAGCCATGAATTCTATGTGCAGTATTCCCCTAGCGCTGGAGTTCTCCCGTTCTCCTTGATCAGTAAACTTGGTCTTGGCTTGCTGGCTGCTCGTGCTGATCTTCTGGGGGAGGGGCCTGTTGCCGTGGTTCCCAAATGTCTTTGCCGGAGGCGGAATTGCCCCGCCCTTGTCGGTCTGGGCTAAGCAAGCTGCTTGGGTTTGCTCTCAGGAGCTTTTGTTCCCTGCAAGCTCTCGGTACAGCTTTGGAGGACCAGGGTGAAAATGGTGGCCTCCCACTCTCTGTCCAGAGGAGCTGAGAACTTGGGACCCCGCTCCTCAGTGCGCCCCCAGAGAGAAGCAGTCAATCACTCCCGTCTCCCCAGTCTCCGGCCACACTCCGTG
>NW_027397066.1:18572365-18597930 GCF_003265705.2 Callorhinus ursinus | reverse complement strand
AGGGTGAAAATGGTGGCCTCCCACTCTCTGCCCAGAGGAGCTGAGAACTCGGGACCCCGCTCCTCAGTGTGCCCCCAGAGAAAAGCAGTCAATCACTCCCGTCTCCCCAGTCTCCGGCCACACTCCGTGCTCACCCGGCCTGTGACCGAGCGTTTCTATCTCTGGCACCCGACCCCGTGTGGAGTCTCCAAACCCAGCAGATCCCTGCGGTGCGCTCCCGCGCCGCTCCCCCCAGGGGAGGGAGGGGAGTCTCCCCGGCTCTGCTGCTTGTTGGGTCCCTGCTGGAGGCACAGTGGCCCGACTGGGCCGCGGATCACAGTTTATGGCCACCCCGAGCTGTGAGCCTGCACCTTGGCTCCGTCTCTGCAGCCGGCTTCCCCGCTCCGATACCTGGGAGCTCTGCCGCACTCAGGCACCCCCGGTCTTTCTATGACCCTGAGGGTCCTGAGACCACACTGTCCCACGAGGTTTCCACCTCCCGCTTAGCCACTGGAGTGACGTCCCTCAGCGGAACCGACTTCTAAAAGTTCCAATCTTGTGCTCCGCGGCTCTAGCACTTGCCAGAAGCGGCCGACGGAGGCCCCCTCCCCCGCCGTCTATCCTCCCGAATATCGCCTCGGATTCACTTCTCCGCACGTCGTACCTTCCAGTAAGTGGTCGCTTCTCTGTTCAGAGAGTTGTTGCTACTCTCTTCTTCGATCTCCTGTTGAGTTCGTAGGTGTTCAGAATGGTTTGATCCCTATTCAGCTGAATTCCTGAGACCAGACGAAATCCAGGTCTCCTACTCCTCCGCCATCTTGTTCCACCCCCTAGTTAAACTCTTTAAAAAAATATTGAGGGGCGCCTGGGTGGCTCAGTCATTAAGCATCTGCCTTTGGCTCAGGTCATGATCCCGGTGTCCTGGGATCGAACCCCACATTGGGCTCCCTGTTCAGTGGGAAGCCTGCTTCTCCCTCTCCTGCTCCCCCTGCTTGTGTTCCCTCTCTTGCTGTGTCTCTCTCTGTCAAATAAATAAATAAAATCTTAAAAAAAAATATTGAGGACAAAGCAATAAAATTTATTTGTAATAAAAATAAATGTTATCCACTCAAATTCCTGGGTTCAGATATTGTTATAGGTTATTCTTATTAGAAATTTAAATAAAAGATCATCTTCCTTTAAAAATTATTTAAATTCAATTTAATTAACATATACTATATTATTAGTTTGAAAGGTAGAATTTAGTGATTCATCAGTTGCATACAACATCCGTACTCATAAATTCAAGTGCACATCACTCAGTATCAAGAAAATACAAATCAGACCACAATGAGGTACCACCATGACCATAGCATGTCAAAACAGCTAAAATTAACAACTCAGGAAACAACAGATCTTGGCAAGGATGTGGAGAAAGGGGAACCCTCTTACACTGTTGGTGGGAATGCAAACTGGTACAGCCACTCTGGAAAATAGTAAGGAGGTTCCTCAAAAAGTTAAAAATAGAGCTACCCTGTGACCCAGCAATTGCACTGCTAGGTATTTATCCAGAGGATACAAACATAGTGATTTGAATAGGCACATGCACCCCAATTTTTATAGGAGCACTGTCCACAACAGCTAAAATATGGAAAGAGCCCAGATGTCTATCAACAGATCAATAGATAAAGAAGTGTTACACACACACACACACACAATATATATATATACACAATGGAATATTACTCAGCCACAAAGAATGAAATCTTCCCATTTGCAATGACATGGATGGAACTAGAGGGTATCATGCTAAGTGAAATAAGTCAGTCAGAGAAAGACAAATCCCATACGATTTCACTCATATGTGGAATTTAAGAAACAAAACAGATGAACATAGGAGAAGGGAAGGAAAAATAAAATTAGACAAAAACAGAGAGGGAAGCAAGCTACAAAAGACTCTTAATTATAGGAAACAAATAGGGTTGCTGGAGAAGTCGGTGGGGGGATGGGGTAACTGGGTGATGGGCATTAGGAGGGCTTTTTTTTAAATAAAACATTTTATAGACTAGACAAAGGGAAAACTCTTTACATGTTAATCTAACTTATAGATATCAAAACCAGGCAAGGACCATAAGGGAAATATATAGAGAGAAAGACCAATCACATTTATATAGTTTCAAGAATCCTACGTACACTGTTAGTAAATCATACCCAGAAGTGTATGCAACTTATTAAACAGTTGTATACAGAAGTAAATTTCCTTCACCTGGTGAAGGGTATCTCTAAAAAGAATATTACAAATATCACACTTAATGGCTATTAAACTCAGAAATAAGACAAAAAAATGTCTTTTCTGATCATTACTATTAAACTGAGTTCTTAGGCAATGCAATTAGGAAAGAAAAACAATAAATTGTGTAATGGTTGAAACAAAGCAACAATGTGTATGTTACACAAGAGACTGCAAACACACAATCTAAGAATCTTCAAACTATCATAATTGTTTTCAATCACTCATTTTTTCTTGTATTTCTAGGTATATAATCATATTATTTACAAATTGAGATAGCTTTACTTCACATATTACAATTTCTATACCTCTAAATTATTTGTCTCAACTAAGAGCTGGTTAACACCTCAAGAATCATTCTATGTGGGGCGCCTGGGTGGCTCAGTCGTTAAGCGTCTGCCTTCGGCTCAGGTCATGGTCCCAGGGTCCTGGGATCGAGCCCCGCATCGGGCTCCCTGCTCGGCGGGAAGCCTGCTTCTCCGTCTCCACTCCCCCTGCTTGTGTTCCCTCTCTCGCTGTGTCTCTCTCTGTCAAATAAATAAATAAAACTTAAAAAAAAAAAAGAACAATTCTATGTGACAGCAATGTAAGGGGACACCCATATCTTCTGTCTGATGTTAATATAAGTGCTGCTAGTATTTCTTAATTAAGCAAGTTGCTATATTTTGGACTGAAGATGTTGTTTTATTACATAATGGTAAACTTCTCATTGCCAAATCCATCACTCTTTCCTTTCTTTTCTTTCTCAATCTCAGTTTTCCTGACAATGTTTGAAATGTTTTGCCACCTACTTTTTTGTACTTGTTGGGGTCATCAAGGACTCAAGAAATCATAGTTTATATCCCCACCCAGATTTTAAAAAATAAAAAATTTGAAAGAAAAGCCAGGTTAATATCAAAATATTATCTTAATTATTAATAAAGACTAATTATGAGAGCCAAATGGTCCTATCCACTGAGCTCCCGATATCAAAGACTTACTAAAATAGCTACATGCCACCCAGGCTCAGAGCAGGCCAGCCACATGGTCAGGTAAGGCTTGCAGCGTGGAGAACCAAAGCGGAGCTTATGCAGGCACACGCTGAAGGAGGGAAAATAGAAGAGCTAAATTAAAAAAAATTCTGTTTTTTACATTTTATTTTATTTTTTTAGAGAAGGAGAGAGGGAGGCAGAAGGCAGCGGGAGAGGGAGAGAGAGAATCTTAAGCGGGCAGCAGGTTCCATACCCATCACAGAGCCCAATGCGGGTCTTGATCTCACGATCCTGAGATCATGACCCGAGCTGAAACCAAGAGTTGGATGCCTAACAGACTGAGTCACCCAGGTGCCGCTGTTTTTACATTTTAAATATACAAATCAAGCAAGGCATTTCTCCTCCCAGGAAATATGAGCAAGGGTAGAAGGAAACAATGGACAGTTGGGGAAAAACTTCTGTGTTGGTTTTCTATTACTGCTGCAACAAATTATTACACACTTAGTAGCTTAAACAACATAAATTGATCATGTTACAATTCTGGAAGTCAGAAGTCTAAAATAAATGTCATGGGGCTAAAATCAAGGTGTCATCAGGGTTGTATTCTTTCTAGAGCCTCTCGGAGATAATCTGTTTTCTTGTCTTCTTCCAGAAGATAACAGCACTTTTCCTTACCTCGTGGCCCCCAGTTGGCAATTGTATCACGCAACCTCAGCTCTTATCTTCCTCTCTGACCCAAACAGTGGCTTTCCTGCCTACCCCTCGCACTTATAAGGACACTTGTGATCATGGTGGGCTCACATGAGTAATGCAGGGCAATCTTCCCATCTCATGATCCTTAACCGAATCGCCTGAAAAGTCCCTTTTGCTGTGTGGTTACATAACCACATGTTCTGAGGTTTGATCCGTAAGCATCTTTGGCAGAAGGGGGACATTATTCTACTTACCACATTTCATTTTATGGAAACCAAGAGGGGGAGAGTGGATAAGATGGGATTTTCTGTAAAATTCCCTAGTTCTGTTTGCCCACCGAGCTTAACCCTTGAGACTTTGGTCAACTAAAGATGTGGCCACCTGCTGCACAGGAGAGGCTTGGCCTCTGTCAGGATTACTCGGTTCTCACCCCCATGAAGTTGTTCTTCCAATGGCAAGCAGATGTCTTCGGGGTTTTCTCCTTGGGCTAGCCGTGAGCCATTCAGACTGTCCTTATAAAATTATGAAGTGGATCAGAATTATATGTTATATAATCAATTCAAAGTCAATCGTTAATCAGAGTTGAAAATTCACTTCCCGTCCTGTTTCTCGTCTCCATTTTGGACCAGTCACATTGTTCAAGGAAGCATATCATAAATTCATCAATCAGATTAGATGACAATTAAGGTTCTTCAACAGTAAAATAAACAAGGAGGGCACAATAGGACATCAAAACCAGAATTTTCTGTTTGAATCTAAACCTCACCTCATTAATAAATTCATGAAGAGAAATAAGACTACAAATATAAAAAAAACCCTGCAAAGTAAAGTCAAAGACCGAAAATAATAAAGTCAAAAATCTAAGTTTCCTTGTGTATTTAAAGTTCAAAGAATTTTGTTCTCCACAGTTTTATATTTTGTATGATTTCAATCAGAGATATTTTAAATGGCTGGAGCATTGAGGTTTTAGAAGCAGCTGTAACCTGGACTGTCTTTCCAAAAGATCTGTGTACTTTCTTCAGAGTCTCAGAAGATGGCTTAACTGACTTCCAAGGCTCTGATGTTTCTAACCTTTTAAAGATTACAGAGAATTAATGGGACACATGAGATTTCCGCAGCCCTGGCCTCACATCATCACATTGAAGAATGAGCCATTCTTCTCAAGGGCAGTTATCCTAGGCAAAATCATGTTCTAAGAACCCAGATCTGTGTTGCCAGAGACCATAGCAGAGACTTGGTAGCATTGGGCTAAGGACTATTGATGGAGAGAAGCTGGGTGTCAGAATTGTGGCATCACTGAATGCTGGTTAGTCATCTTTTTTTGGAATGTACAATCTGTAAACTTAAACTCAGGTAGGAGACATCTCCGAGAAAAAGATTAATTTTAGCACTGCCAATTTACCCTACATATGATGGGAGTAGACATATATGTTTATATAATGCATTTTCCCCCAGAGAATGTCATTCTCTTGTTTTGCTTTTCTTTCATATTCTTTTCTTTCAAAATTCAGCAATTTGCCATGTTGATGTCCTCAGTCTCCAGGATGTATCTAGGGGGTCTTTTTTGTCATCCAGTCATTTCAAAATTTCCCATTTTTTTATTTCATATTTTTATTGTCCTGCATGGACCTTTCTAATGATATTCTGACCACTTTCTCTTGAGCAGACATATTATACCCTGTTTTCATCAGTTCTTGCTTAGGAATTATTTAAGCATAAGTCATCTGACTCTTAGGGGATGTTTCTACTTCTTAAGTAGTTATCCAATTCAGAGTCAATATAAGAACCTTTGGTGGGATGTAACTATTGAGTCGGTGGACAGAGTACATCTCCATCTTTGGTTCTTTCTCCTTGCTGACTATGGAGAGCATTGTCCAAGGGTTTTTCATTCACTATTTTGATTTTTCAGCTACTGATAACCCATGTAACTCTATAGCTTTCACCACTATCTTTATTCAAATTTATCTTTTTTGCTCAGACCATCCATTTATGCTCCAATGATATAATTTCAATTTTATAATAGACATATACCCTTTGGTCCCTTACCATCATCTTTTTTTTTTTTTTTACCATCATCTTAAATTCAACATGCCCAAAATGAAATCAATCATCACTCTCTCCCCTAACAACAAGCTGGTGTCCAGATTGTTTCCTCAGCTTCTTCAAATGATGATGCCATGCTTTTTCACACAACCTTGAAATTTCAGCATCATTTTTGACTATTGTTGATCTATATAAAGCCTATCCATCCTTTTAAGCCTGTTTCAGCTTATATATCTTCAACAAAACCATTTCTTCCAATTAATGGGCGTATATGTGTGTATGTATATATACGTACACACATGTATAATACATATTCATTAAATTGTATATTCATGCATATATGTACAGAGAGAGAGAGAGAGAGTAAGAGAGATAGAAGAAAGGATAATCTTAAAATGAGCTCTCTTAAATTTTCCCCTTCCATATCCCAGTTTATCCAAGTTCTCATCAATCATTACATATTTTTCTTTTTTATAGATAAGGTGTCTCCCATCCTTTGCCAAAACTAATAGTTATACTCATTCTCTTATTCCTGTATCCTCTTACTTTCTCTAGGTCTTAGTCTGTTGGGTAGCTCCTCTACTATACATATTGTATTTTTCATTAAATCTGAAAATATGTTTAGTCTTAAACTTGATCCTCCATCCTATCTTGGGTAATGATATCACCACTGATATCATATCAAACCATGGTCCAAGAACTTATCCTTGACAATCTTCAGATTTATAGCTCATATCCAAATAGTTGTGAGGCCGTATCTTCTAAATAACTCCAGTATATTTCTCTTCACTGTCACTTACTAGTTCATCTCTTCTTACTCATATGGATTATTTCAAGTTACCCAGCTGGTAGTCCTGACCTCAGATACTCCCCTGTACTTCAATTAATTTTTCACACTACTGACAGGTTTGTTATTCCAAAATAAAACTATGATCATGTTGCATCACTTCCTTACTTAAAATATTTCAGTGGCTCCCTAGCCTACTGGCTTAAGTCCAAATTCTGTAGGGTGACATGCAGGGACCTTGAAGATCTGATGCTAACTTCATCTCATACCCCTTCCTCACATAACCCAACCAGATAAATTATTTCTCAGTATATCACTGTTTTCTCTCATCGGCTTGCATGCATATTGTTGTCTCTGCACGTAAGTGTTGCTTCAGTATGAATCACCTTTTCTCCCTTCTCAGCCAAATACTTCAATATCAAAAAACAATTTTACCTTCTTTGGCATCTTAAGAAATTTTAGGCATTTCCTCTTCTGAGCTCCTGATTTTTAAAGAGCTCTTAATTCCTTTGCTCTCATTTTTTTGTGCTTCCCACATTTAGAATAAAATTCAATGTCTTTTAATGGTCTGTAAGGCCATGATTTCGCCTTTGGCTACTTTCCTGACCTCATTTCCTTCCACTTTCTCCCAGCTGGTTCTGCTCCAGCAACATTGGCTTCCTTCCTATTTCCATGCACATTCCTATATTCAGTCTTGCTATTTCTTCTCCCTCTTCTCCTCTTCCCCAGACACTTGTATGGCTGGTGTTCTCCTTCCTACAGCTTTCCGCTCAAGCACTGCTCCCTTCTGAAAGTTGTTTTTCCTGAGCATTAAGTTTAAGATGACCTGTGCCTCATCTTGCCCAGACATCTTGTATTACATTCACCATAATAATACATTCCCAGCCTGCCTTCTAAATTATAAACCTTGACTTGTCTGTAAGGGCATATGTATAACTTGTTGATCATGTTGTAAGCACTCTGGCATTGGCAAAGTATGGTTGGTATTGGAGTTCTCTTTTGAAAATAATACTAGAGCCAAGTTTTCATTTGAAGGTCATGATTAACTATGGATTAACTTAAACTCAAAAAAGCTTTTTGGAATATTTGACTACTGTTAATAAGGATAGCGTGTAGTGTAGTGGAATGTTTATCTGGGCTTATTGCATAAACAAACATACCTCAAGGCAATCAGAAGCTACACACATTATTTTTAAAACAAATTCCACAATGTAGGCAGTTTTATATGCTACATAATTTATAATATGATGCACATAACTAAGTTGAGTTTTGCAGTAGACAGTGGATTAGTACTATTGTGTTCTTACAGATTTTATCCAAAAATGAGGTTTACCATCAAGAGTAGCTTATAGTTTGAATTATCAAACATCTATCTTAGACCCAAGAATACCAGGGGATCCTTATTATCAGGCTGAATATACTGACCAGCATACTAAGTGAGTAACCAGGGATTATCCCAACATCTGTTTAGAACAGACAGATGTTGTCATTACAAACCTTCATCAGTGTGTTCCTTCATAGTTGAAAAGAATGATTCCCAGGCATTGAGCTCATAAAAGCAAATAAGAAACAGACAGAGAAAGTGGAAGTCTCCAGAATGTTTTGAATAAGAGGGTTGAAGACCAGAGAAATAAAAAAGGAAACAGAACTGGCAGGTAGGGGGTATGGTAGTGATGGGGGGGGGATATTGTGAAGAAATCTCAAGCTACATAAAAAGCCTTTTGTATAGTTTGTCTTATGTGAGATTTTATAACCATATAAAATACAATACCCTTGTTTCATTGTAAGCAGGAGGATGCTGTATAAAAAAAAAAAGTTGGAGAAACAGCATGCAACTCATAAAAGACATGCGGTTTGAGTTTACACATGCATCCTTCATGGGGTAGTGTGTACCAAGAGGCAGACCAAGATGTTTAATAAGATGGTGCTCCCTTCTCTGTAGCAAAAGCTTTCTAGTCATATCCAAGCAGCTGATATACATAAGCATCACCAAGAAGGGTGACTTCTCATGACAATAAAGAATAGCCGTTGATATTATGCTTCAACAAATGGACAAAGCAGGCTAACTAGAGTATCACTGCTAGTGAGGAAAGTAAGGTCTGTGTGTAGGGAAAGGTATTTTTATGTAGGAGACATTTAGTTCTTTTTTCTACATCTTGTCTCCTTGGCCTTGAGAGTAACAGGTGGCCAAAGTCTTTATGCCAAGTTCATTCTTGACCACAGAGTTGTCTCTGATGGGCTTTGTGATTCAGGGCCCTGAGAAGAAGGAAAGGGCATAGCTATCAACTGGTCACTCACATAAAAATTAACATCAGCATGTAAATCTCAGGGCCTCCCCTTATAGATTGGTGTTGGTCCAAAACCACTTCTATCTACTGATAACAGATTGTGATATTTGTGCTCCACTTCCATTGATCAAGGATGCCAGCAAGGGTCATTTTACCTAGATTTTACCCATGTGACAAAGAGAGGAGCAGATGGACTTGACACCATGTGATTTGTTTGGGTCCTTGACCCTGCCTAGGTATGGTGCCTTCTGTGCTTTTGGGTTTATATCGAGGTCCTAATCCTACATCTGCATTAAGGGAAAACTTCTTTAATGCAGCTTCTGTCAAGTCAACCTCACAGTTGAATGCTAGTATCAGAGACCAAAAAGGGACTAATCAAACCATTTATTCACACAGACCACCCTTTTCAGCAAGACCGCTATAAACCTTCCTAAAGACAGACTAATAACACAGATTAAGATTGTGCTTTGGTAATTTTTAGAGAAATCTAAAAGCTACAGAAAATCCAAACGGTTTTATAAGTCTTTAGAATGCACACTTACAACAACATAAATGAGGGCTTCTCTCCCATTAGGGAACTGGAGTCTGTTACATTATCCCCATTGACTCTCCTAATGTCCCTGGCTCAGCACCATATGCAACAGATGCAAAGGGTCACCAGTGAAGGGCAAAATATTTTGTGAAAATAATAGAGCTATGCTATCTACATAGCCAGTTTTTCCCCCTCTGCACTTTGAGTGCTATCACCTTGTTTTCATAGAGTGATTTTCTTTTTATTTGCTGGAGTTTATTTTGTTGAATATGGCAGAAAGTCAAAAAAAAAAAAAAAGGAAAGAAGACAAGATCTCTTTGTTTTCTTCCAAGTATTAACCAAACACTGCCCAGAGCCTGCTTCAAAAGGGCTTTGTCATCCTAAAGCATTATGTTTGTTTTACCTCTTCCTGAACCTGAGTGATTTGCTTAGCTAATCAATCTTCAATAATATGTAACAGAGAGGGGGAAAAAAATCACTAAAAACTAGAAATGGCTGCAGCTGTTTTCTGCATTATAGGAGAACAGCCGAAGTATTCTCTGGAGTAGATGCTCTTTTGTTTAGGAAAACACTGAGGGGATTTTTAAGTTATGCAAAAGTCAGCCTCCAAGACCAGTGCAGGGTGGAAGCAGAGACAGAAGAAAACAATTACTCTTCATTCTTAAGAGTCAAGAATTTTGCTTTTGTACTCTGCTGGTTTGGGGGTAGGAGGGTGGGTAGCAGTGTATTCTAGAGCAAGGAGAATATAGAAATATACACAAATGTTATGTATACATAGTCACTCACACACACAGAAATAAGGAAATACAGCCGTCTGGATTCTGAGCAGAAAGAGATTTGTGGGATATTTCTTGGGGTAGAGATGGCTGAAAAATGTTAATAGTCATGAATATAGCAATCTTAGGTCATTTCTTATTCTGCTATAATACCTCACCCCAATACCACAGTATCATTCCTTTAGCCGTTAGTTAGAAAGTATTACATTCTATACCACCTTGAATTGATGGTTCTTCCAGGAACAAAGGGGTTGGGGTTGTGTCTACACATGGAACCAGGTAGTACCTAGAGAGTTCAGGAGATGCATAAATAAATGGGCATCTCAATCGTGGAGATGTGCAAGGGGATTTAAAAGGAAGAAGAAGGCGGGGAATCTCAGACATATGAGAGGTGCAGGAGAACATCAGCACTTTCACCTTTGGTATCCTCAAGAAATGGAGAAGGGGGCAGGCTTTTTCACTGATGAGATGAGGTCACATTTTTTTATTTGGATATGAAAAAAAAGGGTAGCCATAGCAGGGTGCTGTCTGCCACAAACAGAACTGTTCAAAGTGTTTTTAATGCCCCACACCTGAGCCCCACTAGGTAAGCCAGGCTCCACTGCCCCTTTCCCACTCCCTCCAAACACTGCCAATAACCATTCTATCTTCTGACTTTTTGTTGAGCCCATTTTCCACTGTCTAAGAAGCCCCTGGGTTCCATCCTCTGCTTACTCACATTCTACCCATTCTTTAAGGCCCAATTAAAATTCCACCTTTTTTTTTTTATATCAAGTTGATTCTGAATCTCAGAGGCTAACTTTAGATCTCTTGTTTCTTTCATATCAGAAAGTCAGAATACAGCCATGTGATAGCAATCTTCTGTTTTCTGTTTCTTCTACCTTAATTTTGTTTTCCTCCACACAGAAATGGAAATTCTTATGGTAAAGGAGAGGTATCATTTATTTTTCCTGTAGTTCTTAACTCCCCCACCTAGCCTATTCCTAGATAACCACTAACTTCTCAATTAGCATTTGGCTAATGGGCAAGGGGCTGCATTAGTCTTCAAAATAAACATTTCTTATTCAGAAAATGCTCACGATGAGGAAGCAATATTGATGCATTAGTGGACCCAGCCAAGTGGATGTTGCTTAGGTGGGCCACTGTATGGTAAAATTAAATTCTCAGAATGAAAAATTATAAGATCTTCTAATTTCTGCCTTTCTTTATATGTGTCCAATCCAGCATAACATTTTCACCTCTTTTTACTTATAAATGAAGTATTGTTTCCAATATAACTTCATTAAGGAAAGCCAAAATAAAGTACAGCTGAACAAGTTCCTTAAATCAAATCGCGATTCAACTTGGGAGAACTTCTGGAATCTTTTAATAATTATTTAAATATTGAGACTACAATTAGTTTAAGGAGAGACTAATATTTCAAACCTCATATCAACCTGAGTACTATGAATTAAGGCATTAAAACACAACCACAGGCACAAATCAAGTGTATATTTTAAACAATTCTATTTCCTACGTGAGTCAAGTGTATCAGAAGGCCTACAAAATTCATTTTGTATCTCTGTTTTTATTGTTAGTCTCCTTTCTATGCTTCCCACTCATTGCACTTTCTCTCTCTTGCACTTTTCTCTTTTGCTTCAGCCTTCCCTTTTTATGCATATTTTTTCTGCATCTGATGCTCTGATGGATGCTCGCAGCTCTTTCTCATTTATGAGTTGTCATTGGGCTACTATCTGCAAAAAAGTTGTTATCAACTGAGCACTCTAGGCAATAAAATGAAGGCGCCATGTACATGAGGGCTCGTTTCTAAGGTCAGAGAATAAATAAGATGAAAACTGCGTATTATTGAGTTACCCTTGAAACTCCCTTTGATAAGTTCTGGGTAGGAGATGTTTAACCAAGCTGAGCAAAGTCGGTTTTTCCTCCAGCATTGAAATCATTCATTCTTTATTCAGTTGAACCACAGATAAAGTAGGTGGCTTCTTTACACAGGCTATGCTGATCCCACAGTGAGATTCTTCAAACACATGTAATGGGATGAGATGCTTAGGTTCCAAGAGGCACAAGGGAACCAAGATGCTGACAGAAGGTGGATCCTGGGAATCCACTTTAGGCTGGTTCTGTGGTATTTATACATTGAATGGCTGTACAGGTTGAATTTTCTGAATCAATTAAATGAATTATTTTTCTTCTTCTCTGTTTTCTTCTTTTCCTCTGTCTCTCTCATCTAAATACATATGAAATTCTATTTAGTTGAATTTGTGTGTGATATGACTTGACCCTTATATTAGTATGAAAGTGTCCACTGCCCTGGAAATAAAGTCCTATCTCTATAATGCTATTGATCATTCACTTGAAAATAATTAAGGCCATTACACAAAGCTTCTGCACATCAAACGTGGCAACTTACAGGGTCTGACAGATGGGCTTTGGTCTTAACTCTTCCTTCACTGTCTCTTATGTTTGAATTATGATAGTAGATCTGGTTAAGCAGAAAAATTGTGGTAAACATTTTGGCATCATTAAAATAGCTTTTATTTGCCTTGATATTGTATGGAGAGATTTCCAGTCTGTTTTTTTTTTTTTTTTCTCTGCATCCCTCATTCAAGATGAACTGAACTAAGATGCCAGTAAATCTTGATGGAAGTCATGTGGCTTCATCTCTCCTCTTAAGCTTTTTTTTTTTTAATTTACTTTATCTGTTTACAACAGCTTTATTGAAATACAATTCACTTACCATGTAATCCATCCATTTATTTATTTATTTATTTATTATTTATTTATTTAAAGATTTTATTTATTTATTTGACAGAGAGAGACACAGTGAGAGAGGGAACACAAGCAGGGGGAGTGGGAGAGGGAGAAGCAGGCTCTCCGCTGAGCAGGGAGCCCGATGTGGGGCTCGATCCCAGGACCCTGGGATCATGACCTGAGCCAAAGGCAGACAGACGCTTAATGACTGAGCCACCCAGGCCCCCCGAATTCACCCATTTAAAGTGGTACAATCCAGTGAGTTCTAGTATATTCCAGGGTTCTATAATCACTACAGTAATCAATTTTAGAACATTTCATCACCCCCAAAAGAAACCTCATGCTCTTTAGCTATTACATCCCAGGTGCCTACCCCTATTCCACCCCAGCCTTAGACAACCACTAATCTACTTTCCATCTCTATAGATTTGCCTTTTCTGGATATTTAACATAAATGGAATGCGAGTGAGGGGGAAAAGGGATATATCATTGAGAGTCTGTAGCACTTACATTAAGCAGAAGGAAACACTATGCAGATCTCTGTATTTCAAACCAGTTTAGATGACACAGTGGATTGGTGTTCAGGAATAAAATCATGTCTCAGCATTTAACGGTGTTATACATCATGGGCATGAATGCAACCTATCTCAGAGCAGGTACTGAAATAAACCACGAAGCTCCTAAAATATATACTTTGGTATAGATCAACATCAGGTGTATATCAATATTTTCTCAATGACAGTATTAAATTTATTGACACATAAAGGTATATCAGACAATTCTTTTTACTTGTCACCTATCGGTCAGATTTGAGGAAAATTTTATGACCCTTATTTAATTCACTTTTTTTTTTAAGATTTTATTTATTTATTTGACAGAGAGAGACACAGCAAGAGAGGGAACACAAGCAGGGGGAGTGGGAGAGAGAGAAACAGGCTCCCCGCTGAGCAGGGAGCCCATTGCGGGGCTCGATCCCAGGACCCTGAGATCATGACCTGAGCTGAAGGCAGATGCTTCACCGACTGAGCCACCCAGGCGCCCCTTAATTCACTTTTTAAGTGATGGTTTTACTAATTAAGTTCATTGAAAAAAATTAGATTACTCAATGGAGAAAAGATTCTCCCCAAATGTAAAAATGAAATGTATGAGGAAAATTTTGCCTTGTCAATAATTTTTCTACCTGTAACTCAAAGAAACTTTATGTTTTAAAATTCAACAGGATAAATAACCACACTCGATTTACTTAGGGTTTTATTTGTTAATTCGTGTGCTTGTGTTAGCATGATTTTATTGGTTTAGTCACAGTGGCAGTGGTATAAGTTTTAATTACTGACCTGAGGAACAAACAATATATATACTTTACACTTTTAAGCATATCTCAATATATATTCATAGTAATTGGAAACTCTCAAAACCCAGATGTCTATGGAAGGTGTAGAAAGAAGGTACTCCTCATCAGTAATCTTTTAATCATAGTGATAGCACCATTTCCTAAATGCCTATTATAGGGCAAATGGTAATATATTATCACATTAATCTTTACAACATCCCTGCGAGGTTAAGGGAGTTACCCTCCTCTTTCTATCGGAGCCCCATATATCAAGAAAGCAGCTTCAGCTTATGCAGCCCATTGGTGGCAAATCCAACCGTCACAGTTGGTTTGAATTTCTTTCCATATTTCCTACTGCCTCTCGAGTTTGGAGTTAATTCTTCAATCTCTCAAATTAGAAACAATAATACAAATATTCCCCCATGTCAAGTGTGGTGCTAATTTTGACCAGGTTTTAAAGGCAGACTGAGTTGAGCTGTTCAGTTGTAAAGCATTAGTTGGTAGATGGTCAAGCTGGTCAATTACTACCCACTACCACCCAATTACTACCCATATCCAAGATTGTCAGAATTCTAGCCAGGAAGATTCTGGCATTAATAGTCTTCTCTATTCTCAGATCTCCAGAGAAATATAGTGGGCTTATTTCCACCAGATGTTTCTTTTTTTTTCTTAAGACTTTTTTATTTATTTGACAGAGAGAGACACAGCGAGAGAGGGAACACAAGCAGGGGGAGTGGGAGAGGGAGAAGCAGGCTCCCCGCCGAGCAGGGAGCCCCATGCGGGACTCGATCCCAGGACCCTGGGATCATGACCTGAGCCGAAGGCAGACGCTTAACCAACTGAGCCACCCAGGTGCCCTTCACTAGATGTTTCACTAAAAATATTAAAGAATCATGATCTGGCCATTCTTTATAATGGGTCTAACATAACCTTTAGACATTTTTTTTTTTCTTTTTGGATTTGTTTTCTCATGACTTTTATTTTCCATTGGTTTATTAGAAGAAGACTATTTCACAGGGAAATGAAGCATTTAAACCGTCTAAACATCAGGCAGTGTTTACTAATTATCCACTATGGGGGATGTTACACAGGATTCAAAGGAGGATGTGAAATTAGTCTAACTCTTAAAGAAGCTTAAAATCAGCTGAGGAGACGTATATAGTTGTGAGATGAATAACCCTGAAACACTATATGACTAAACAGAAAATGACTATACAAAAATAAGAGAAGCCTTAAATCTTGCACAATTTTAAATTAAGAAACCTAGTTAAAATGTGTTTTTCTCTATAATAAAAGAAGTAATTAGTGTCAGGGAGATGTTTATACAAGTTTCAGGCATCATAACATTACATACACTGTCTTTGGAGTTGGAGAGCCTAAATTCAAATTTACCATTTACCTGCCATTTATCAGCTGTGTGATTTTAGAAAATCACTTCACCTCTCTCTGCCTCACTTCCGCATCTGTAAAGTGTTCGTAGCTTATGCTATTTATGTGGTGTGTGCACTGCTCAAGTTTGCTATACTCTTCTAAGACTACATATGCTGAGTCATTGATTCAGACAGTTGCTATCAGTCAGATACTTATCAAGAGCCATTAGATGTTCATACTATTTGATTAAACAATTTTACTCATATGAATTTATTACAAGCAGGAAGACTAGGGGAAAGTTCAATTACCATTGGTTGAGACTGGGTGAAGTGTACTAGGTGAAGTCCACAGTATACTTTAAAAAAAAAATTTAATCCCAATGAATGAAAACCCTGTGATCTAGGGTTTATAAGGCCCAGAAAAGCCAAATAATTTTCCGGTAAGTAAGGAGTGAAGTTAGCTTTTAACTCATACTTTTATGAGTGTAAATCTCCTAATGTCAACACTAGTCATACCATAGAAGAAACACATATCTAGCTATACAAATAAATTTATGAAATATAATCTATCATAATAAAAATGATTGGAAACAATTTAAATGGCCAATATCAGAGACCTAGTTTAATTAAATATGCTAAACAAACAAAATTAATGAAGTTATTAAAATTATAATTGAGGATAATAATTATTAAAAGCATGCATAAAGAGCATAATAAGCTAATGTATAAACAATTAATAACGTTACATAAAATATATAAATATGGATGGCATATGCTAACAAAATTTTTGATATGCATTATATATGATTTAAATTTAGTTTAATCTGATTACTTTTCACACAAAACTTCTGAAGACAGACATTTAGAGGTAATTTATTAATATGTTCATTATTCAAAGTAATTAATTTGTTTATAAAATTGCTTTAAAATATATAATGAATTACTATAAAAAATATAAAGTAACTTTTTGTCGGCCACTAAGGTCAGTTCTGTGTGTATAATGATAATAAGACAAAGTAGCTTCCCTGAAGGAGTTTGCAGTCTCCTGAATTCAGTAAAGGCATTTTTATTTGCAAAATATATTTCCATTAAAAAATATACATATATATATTTGGATTTGTATAATATTCTTTCTTTCCTTCAAATCTAGATGATTCAAGTATATAAGTATAAAATAAAAGAAAATTTTAATAGAATAATTATTATATAAATCTGGAATGTATATTGTATTTTAAGAGAAAAATATCCTAACACAATAAAGATATTAGTGACAAATTCAACTACATGAGAATTTTTTTTCATGGCAAAAATTACCATGCATGAAAACAAAATAAAATAGGATTTGGGAATAGTATCTGTAACACATAGGGCAAATTAGTTTACTATATAAGATTGGACAGGGCGCCTGGGTGGCTCAGTTGGTTAAGCGACTGCCTTCGGCTCAGGTCATGATCCCGGGGTCCTGGGATCGAGTCCCACATCGGGCTCCCAGCTCAGCGGGGAGCCTGCTTCTCCCTCTGACTCTCTCCCCTCTCATGCTGTTTCTCTCTTGCTCGCTCTCTAATAAATAAATAAAATCTTTAAAAAAAAAAAAGATTGGACAAACTTTCAGGGATTATTAGAGAACTAGAAAACAGGACCAAACAAATAACATAATACAGAATAGAAAGATAAAGTTATATATTTAAAAAAGTAGAATTTCAACAGAAAAGGAGAAAACAAGGGCAAAGTCTCTAATCAAAGAGACAGTGTCTGAAAATTTTCCTGAACTGACAAAAAATTGCAGTGTTCTGTTTCAGAGAAAAAAATCTTAATCAAATTTTAAAAAAGCAAATACACTCATAGACATGTATATTTTTTCTAACTGCAGTGTACCGAAGACAAACTGAAGATCTTTGCAAATCCAGAGAAGAGACACAGATAAAAAAAAAAAAAAAGGTAATCAGATGACTATCTAATTTCTCAAGCTCTATCATGAAAGTCAAAACATAGGGAAATGATGACCTTAAAGTTCTGGAATAGGAAATAGTAAGTTAACCTAGTTTCAGTCTCTATACAATTCTATCTTCTAAAAATAGTGGACAGAAAAAAAGACATTTTTAGAAATACAAACAGAAACTTATCGAGTGGATTACTGTTTGAGAATAAAGGATGTACATTGGGAAAAAAGGAAGATAGTTTTAGGAGAAAATTTAGAGGGGTGCCTGGGTGGCTCAGTCAGTTAAGCTCTGCCTCAGCTCTGGTCATGATCCCCAAGTCCCGGGATCCAGCCCCATGTGGGGCTCCTTGCTTAAAGGGGAGCCAGCTTCTCCCTCTGACCCTCCCCGCCCCATACTTTCAATCTTTTACTCTCTCTCTCAAATAAATAAACAAAATCTTAAAATAAAAGAACATTTAAGTATTCAAGAGGCTTATGAAAAAAAGAGCAAGTATATGAGTAAATTAAACAAACATTGATTGTTAAAAGGAATAAGAATACTGTTCGATGCATGTGGTTTAAAATATGAATCTTATAATATGAAAACCCTAGCCAAAAACATATACATTGGAAAGCAGTGATTTGAGTTGACACATTCTGAGTCGACACATTCTGAGTCATTTTAATGTATTTGTATTGTTAACAATTTCAAGGACTGAACATAAAGAATGTGCAAAGTCTATAATCTTAAAGGGAAGAAAATAAATTTGGGGGGAAATATTCCACCAAAAATCAATCAATAAAAGAAAAAAAACAGGGTAGAAAATAAATTTAAAAATAAATCAGAACAAATGTAAATACGAAATAGCTGCATACACATAAAACAAATTATGTGAGTTATCACAATCAAGGTTTGTGGACAACTAGATCAGTAAAAATCACAGATTTTTGTACTAGGTTAAAAAAAGGTTTCTTGTATGTGCTATTAAAATAAACACAATGAAAAGATCAGAATGATGTAATACAGTAAGAAGCTGATGGGAAAATTATAAACCCAAGTCAGTTAAGTGACCAACTCTTGATTTCAGTTCAGGTCATGATCTCAGGGTCCTGGGATCGAGCCCTGCGCCAGGCTCCATGCTCAGTGGGGCATCTGTTTGGGATTCTCTATCTCCCTCTGCCTCTTCCCCTCCCCTGCTCTCTCTCTCTCTCTCTAAAATAAATCTCTAAATAAATTTTTAAGAAGATATAAGGCAAAGTAATTTTAGGTCAAGAAACTTTCCTAAACAGAAGTAGAATCTACATAGAACAATTTTCACTTAATGAAAAAGATATAACCATTCTAAATTTATAATTCCTCATAATGTATCCTAAAAATCAAAGAAATATTAAAACACACACGCACACACACACACACAATTTTGATGAAAAGCAAGGTCCAAGAAATTTTTAAAAATTAGATTCATTTGAAACATAATCTTTTTTTTTAAAGATTTTATTTATTTGACAGAGAGAGACACACACAGCGAGAGAGGGAACACAAGCAGGGGGAGTGGGAGAGGGAGAAGCAGGCTTCCTGCTGAGCAGGGAGCCTGATGTGGGGCTCGATCCCAGGACCCTGGGATCATGACCTGAGTCCAAGGCAGACCTTTAATGACTGAGACACCCAGGTGCCCCAAAACATAATCTTTGATCAAAGGCAATTCAACTGGAAATAAAAACCAAAGACATAACTCAAAGCTTCTCCATTGTTAGAAATTTTAAAACATATTTGGAAAAAATACCTCCTAAAACATCAAAGTCAAAAGAGAAATCATAATGGAAATTCAGAAATAGTTAAAAGGATAATGAAAATACAGTGCACCAAATTTTGTGGAAGGCAGAGAAATTTCACAGTAATCAGAGGGCAATATGTTGTTTTAAATACTTCTAACAGAAAAGAAGGAAACTGAAAAGTTAACACACTAGTGTGTATCCTAATTTAGAAAAAGAGGAAGACACTAAACTCAAAGAAAGAATAATAAAACAAATAATGCAGATTATGGGAGAATCAATGAAATAGTTATTGTTACAGAGGTTCTAAAACCATAAATGACATTTTATTTTAAAAAGTTAAAGAATATACATGTATATAATGACAACATAACTCAGGATACAGTAGAGACTGAAAAGATAACCAAATAATAGTATCCAGTAAAAAAACAAACAAACAAACAAACAAACAAAAAAACGGAAAGAGATGACCTAAAACTGCTGCAGAAAGAACAAAACACCTGGGTCATCCTGTAACTCTTAAAGAATGAGGTCAGTCGTTAAAACATCTTCTGAAGAAAACAGGCCAAATGTTCTGTGTGAATTCTCTCAAAAATTCAAGGAACAGATAATTCCAATCTTCTACAAAATATTGCAGAAAATAAAATAATAGGAAAAGACATCCAACTCATTGCGTGAGCCTAGTGCAAACCTGGTATCACCTGTAGAGAAAGATAGCATTAGACAAGAAAATTAGAGGCCAATCTTACTTATGAATGTGAATGGAAGAACAGGAAACAACCTATTAGCAACCCCAAATTCAGTAGTATGTAAGAAAGATACTGCATCATAACCAATCTGTTTGCAAGAATGCAATCTTAATTCGAAATGAGAAAACCCACTATGTAATTATCCACATTAGATAGAGAAAAATCACATAATCATTTCAGTGAAAGTCTAAATATGTCTGCGATAGAATCCACAACAATTTATATATGTATAAATCCTAGCAAACGAAGAAAAAAATAAACCTCCCTAAGCTGATAATGGGAATCAAAGAATCTTCAAATTATGAGACTAAATAAAATCTGACTGTGTTTCCTGATTAAAATATCAATATGTAAAATGCAAAATTTTTGTATATATCAATACCGTTTTCCAGATATAATATTAAAACACAAATAGATCAATACACAAACTCAATTCAAAGCATAAAATGTGTTTTCATTTGTATATTTCAGTACCATTTTCAATAAAAACAAAAACACACACAAAATGTATCTAGGAGCAAAATGAAGTATGTTTAACAATTTAAAGGAGAAAATTACAAAAGTTTACAGAAAAATGGAAAATGAAACACAAAAATAATGGACATAAATACTATGCTTACTAGTGAAAACATTCAATATCTTAAAGTAACTTAGATCCAAAAGTGATGCAGAGATTAACAGGTAATTCTAAAAATTATGTAGCAGAATTATTGACAAACTGAGTTTACATTCATTATAAATGGTAGATTAAGGGGCCAAAAACAGCCCCTGCATTTTCTCCAGACTAAGCACCCATTTCTGACATGCTGAGACAGTGAGCTACTTGACAGCAAGACCATGCCTTTTCATCTGCGTATCCTTTAACTGTGAGCACCCGTAAGGCTTAGAGGGTGTTCAGTAAATGCTCCATTAATGATTCATTATCACTGGAAGTTTTAGGATTGACATTTTGGGCCTGTGCATTCATGGTAAGTCATAATGGCCAGAGCAAGAAATGAACATTTTGGATTATTTTAGTCAATGATTTCACATTCCATTTATGTAAACTGAGGCCTAAGATGTTGATTGGCACGTCTGTTCCCGCAGAACTAAGTGGGAAATCCCCTTTGGTATCTCTCTTCTCCCGGTCTTCTCATTCAAACACTTCCTCCTGTAGATTTGGCTACACTTTCTAAGTGGAGTTGGATAGGGTCCAGTTTAAGAGTTTAATACCGGGATGTGTTTGTCCAATCCATTCCCTGACTTAGGTGTTTTCCTTGGTGAATAGAGCTGAGGACATTTTAATTAATTTATTATGTCCCTTCAATTAGGGGACCCAATTAATAATTGAAATGGGTTTTTAATTGGTTTATATCCTCTAGGGTATCATATTAACAACATAAATAAACTAACAGGTTTGCATTGAACTAGGATTCATCTGTATGCATATCTGTTGCCTCCCAGCACATTATCTATCCTGGACCTCCAAGATTGAATGTAACTTTTTAAACAAAGACATTCTGATGCACTAGTTTCCTGTTGTTGTTCCACTCTGAGGCAAGGTCATAGTATTCTCCAGTTGGGATGAAAAATATTGACGTTATTTCTTTTTTTGGTACTAGATTCATGATTCTCCCAGTTCTCCAGTCTTATAATGTTGAAATCACCTCTGAATTGTGTGTCCTCTTCAGCCTTCTATTCATAGACTTAGTATGTACCATCACAGGTAGGCAGATCCTTAGAAATCATTTGTTTTTCCACAATGAAATAATAATAATAATAATAATAATAATAATAATAATAATAATAAAAGGAGAGGTTACACAGCATGCCCAAGCTCACGCAGCAAGGCAGTAATAACAGTGGTTTCTATGAAGACACCTTACAGATTTTTCTCTCAAATGTCATTAATTTTGCCCTTCAATTATTTCCCTTTGGGATGTTATCACACAAGGCCACACTTGGAATGGACTTCCCTTCTCTTGAGAATAACCCAATGACTTATCTTACTGAAAAAAAAAAAAAGTCAAATTTCAATATGGTATTTCCAGCACTTAGCAAAGTACTCAGGACAACAGTGTCTCTTTTACAAGTTATTTGGAGTGAACTGTCTAAAGGCTTCCAGCATTTTCTTCTGCCTGTAGCATTAACTCCATGCACCCTCACGATGTACAATCCCAGGACAATCCAGCCTTGAATGCTTGGTCTAAATTTACTCTTCCGACCTTTCCCCGATGTTTGCCCCACACAAGTTCTCCTCTCTATGTGGCCATCTTCCTCTTCATTGAATCCCTCTGGCCGATTCCTTCTTCCTTGCCTCTGAGTCCTGAAGGTTTCTCTAACTCGGTGGTTTTCAGAATGTGATGTAATCCTCAGACTGATCTTGAACTTTCTACAAATGTTAGTTCTTGTTCCTCCTTCACACGAACTCAGGGGGAGGGGTCTAGTAATCTCTCTTAACAAGTTCTCCAGGTGGTTCTGATGCAGGCTGAAATTTGAGAACTCCTGCTCTCGCTTCTTGGATGAAGAAATGATCCCTAACCAAATCTTACACCTCTTTGAAAACTGCGTTTTTGTTTTTTTTTTCTAAATGGCAAAATGAAGCCCTCACATACACACCCACATAAAACTCTTCCTTCAACAGAAGCAGATTTGATATTTAATTTGATTTGATAATCACATGTATAGTTGGGGTGTACACCTTACTATTCCCAAGTGAAAGCTGAGGGCAAGCATTCCAGCCTTTATTCCTAGCTATTCTTCCGCATAATGCCTCATACTTGTTAGTGAATTAATACATGCTTATTGACTGACTAGAGGCAGTAATAGCGATGGTGACGATATAATTTTATAGTGGATATCTGTCCTGTTTGTGGTCTTATAGCTCTTATAGCTATAAGAGAAACTGAGTGAGTTTTGGCCTCTTATTTTGAAAAACTAGAATCTATAATTTAAGGAACTCCTACACTTAGAAAGAATGTAGAAGAGATGCTATAGGACCACACACTGGAGAGGAAAGGAATTCCCTGATCCTTCCTTTTTCCATCACTAGGTTTTACGGCTTCTGATTGGTAGAGCCATGATTCCTTTCCTCTCTGGTGGTGGCGGCAGGGGAAATAGTCATGTGCTGAAATCCTGGCAAGAAGAGGTATTGGTGCTGGAGATAAATTCAAGTTCCTTAGAAATGGCAGGTTCTGGGGTGTCAGGGGCCTTTTCCAACCAATGGCAGTGCCACTAGTCTCCTTGCTTTTCTCATCAGAACAGTTCCTGAATGATTGGCATTTAGCCTGGTTCTCCAGCTTGCTCGATGACTCTGTGGGCTACCCAATATTGTTTCAATAAACTCTGCTTCTTAATAAGAGAGTCTTCTTTTGTTGCTTGAAAGATAGAACCCTGACTGATGCAGTAATAATAAGCTTTGCTACATTTGATTGAGCAGTTGTTGTGTCTATTAAACTGACTCAGCTTCCCCAATATAACAGAAAATTGACTAGTCTGAAAAGACAAAGATTGCAGAAAAAGTCATGTCTGTTTACCCTCTGTCAGGCCTCCATATACAAATATGAATACCTGACAATATCTGCCACTCTCATATTCCAGAAGGACAGCCTGAGGTCATACCTAACACATTCTTCTACGTCATAAACAACATCATCATTCCTCAAGGGGGTGACAGGCATTGTATGTGGGTGGGGTTAAGGTCTTCCATTTGTCAGCTCACATTTTTAATCTTTAAGGTCAAGGTTCTCTGTTCTTGGCACATCTTAGATGGGTGAAAGGAAACATTCACATACCAAAGTTCAGATAGCATGACTGGGAAAGTCACCCTCTAACCCAGAGACTCTCTCCCTGGAAAATTACTGAAATTTTTCAGTAATACACAACCTATACAAGTCTCTGAGTTGTCGAACAAAGTTCACCACTCTCTGACGTGGGCATTGGTAGTGTCATCCTCTCTTTACAGATGAGGCTCAGAAAAGTGAAATCAAAGTTATGATTACATACCTCAAATGTTAGCAGAACTAGGACTTAATTTCATATCCATCTAATTTAACAGATTGTATTCTTCCTGCTGAAAACGCTGTCTTGCAGGGAAGGTCTTTTCTACCACATTGTTCTGAATACTCCTCTCTTTTTCCTCCCTAGATCCTACATAACACATTTTCCCTTAAGCCCCAAATATACTTTTGATATAGTGTACAGAACACTTTACCACTCACATTTGTTTGCATATCACCCTATCTGAACTGTCAGTTACTGAGTGCATAGATGACACTTTATTCATCTTTGTCTCCCATGTTCCTACTGTAGTGTGAGGATTATAGTAGTTGCTCAATAAATATTTATTACATGAATGATGGGTCAATAAAAGCGGAGGAAAAAGTCCAATTTCGTATAGGTAACCATGAAGTATTCACTCAGCATTCCAGAAAACACGCAACTCAAAGGGAGAAGAGCGCTCTGGTACCGCCCCTTACACAAGGATGCACTCACTATGGCCCACTTCAGAGAAATTAACAACACCGTCTGAGATCAGTACTCATCAACCCCAACTACTCAAAACATTCCATGCAGCTGGCATGCCTGGCAACCCCCTGGATCCCTTCACAGTACCATTTTGTTACTGACAAGGGGCTACGGAACCACACAAATAAAGCTTTGTGCAGAGGCTTAAGTATCCATACCGCTGCTCGGTTTGCAGCTCAGGGTGTCCTCTCTCATCTGGGACAGTACTTCTTGGGAATGAACCCTGACTGACAGTCCCCCTCAGGCAGAGTGAAGGCACTTTTCAAAGCCTGTGAGACACTTGCTTGCATTAGATGGTGTCCGAGTTCTGGAGATTGGCACAGAACCAGCAATGTATGCTACTGCCATTCGGGGGATTAAACGCAGCAGCCATTACCATTATGTAGAATTAAAAACAAACTAAAAAGTTGCCATGCAGTCTGACTGCATTGCATTCCACTTGGTGAAATCCAATTTGTAATGTGAGGGCAAGAAAAAATACTTTCTCCTTTTCTTCCTTTCTTTCCTTTAAAGAAGGTGGCAGGGGGAAGGAGAAAGTGCATAAGCTTTGAATTCTCAAAGACCAGGTTCTCATATTGGCTTTCTCTCTCATTCATTGTTGACCCTTGGAAAGTCACTTCTTGTCCCTGAGGTTCCAATCTCTCTTCTAGCAAATGGGTAGCATAACAACTCCCTCTCATTCCACTAGGATGGATTAAATGAGATGATATGCGTGAAGTATCTGCTGCATTACAGGAACTTAGTGGTGCTGGGCTTTACTCTTTCTTTCTTTCTTCTTTCTTTTTTCTTTCTTTCTCTTTCTTTCTTTCTTTCTCTCTTTCTTTCTTTCT
>NW_027397066.1:18571873-18572265 GCF_003265705.2 Callorhinus ursinus | reverse complement strand
TCTTTCTTTCTTTCTTTCTTTCTTTCTTTCTTTCTTCTTTCTTTTTTCTTTCTCCTTTCTTTCTTTCTCTTTCTTTCTTTCTCTCTTTCTCTCTTTCTCTCTGTCTTTCTTTCTTTCTTTCTTTCTTTCTTTCTTTCTTTCTTTCTTTCTCTCTTTCTCTCTGTCTTTCTTTCTCTCTGTCTTTCTTTCTTTCTTTCTTTCTTTTCTTCTTTCTTCTTTCTTTTTTCTTTCTTTCTCTTTTCTTTCTTTCTTTCTTTCTTTCTTTCTTTCTTTCTTTCTTTCTTTCTTTCTTTCTTTCTTTCTTCCTTCCTTCCTTCCTTCCTTCCTTCCTTCCTTCCTTCCTTCCTTTCTTTCTTTCTTTCTTTCTTTCTTTCTTTCTTTCTTTCTTTCTT
>NW_027397066.1:18568737-18571863 GCF_003265705.2 Callorhinus ursinus | reverse complement strand
TTCTTTCTTTCTTTCTTTCTTTCTTTCTTTCTTTCTTTCTTTCTTTCATTTACCAACAATTTCTTAGTGTCCTCCTTCATCTCAGCACAGATGTGCCTGGTGTTCTGTTGGGGGAAAGAGGAGGCAGAAGCCATGGAAAAATGAGAATGTGTCAGTTATGCAGCTACACCTTCCCGCCAAGGATAAACATTCTCCAAGGCAGGAGAAAGGATCTATGTGGACTTGAGCTGAGGGAAACAGGCGTACACTAAGGTTTGTGCTGGGAGAAGACACTTCCTTTCAAATGTTGGTGCATCTTCAAAGCACCACATTGAAAAGGCCAAATGATGTTCTTTCTGCCAGTTGAAGCTGAGATGACTACATTCATCTCTCTATACATGTGGGAAGGGCTTTGGTGATCTGCGAGTGACTTTGTGGGCAGTAACTTCCCCACTGGTCCTAGGCCATAAGTAATTTGTGCAAAGCAAATGGGTCAGACTATTTCATTTCTAGTTTTCCTCTGTATGGACTTTCCTCTGGTACACAGGGAAGGTTGGTAAAGTAGTCTTTAAAGTGAGGAAATTTGGGACACATGGGTGGCACAGTCAGTTAAGTGTCTGACATCAGCTCAGGTCATGATCCCAGGGTCCTGGGATCGAGTCCCACATGGGGCTCCTTGCTCGGCAGGGAGCCTGCTTCTCCCTCTGCCTCTGCCTCCTGCTCCCCCTGCTTGTGCTCTCTCTCTCTGACAAATAAATAAGTAAAATCTTTAAAAAAATAAATAAAGTGAGGAAATTTACTCTTTGTGGGAGGCCACTGGGAGTCTGGTTGCTTTTAGGGAAATTAGTATTAAAGACCTTTTTGTCAGTAAGTGTTCTATTCCTGAGCTAGATTCAGGCCCATCCAAGGGCACAGTTAAGTGGGTTTTTACATGTGTATTAATGACTCCATTGGAGAATATTATTTTGCATTTGAGAATAAACATTTCTTTCCACAGATTTTATGGTTTCCAGAGTCCTTAAGTAAAACAGTGATTTATACATCTTAGAGTTTCCCACCATGATATAATTTGATCCTGAGTTACTTTATAAAATTGGGTACAGATAACTTCATTTTACAGATGAGAAAAGTAAGGCCCAGAATACTATCTGTCTAAAATGGTACAGCTGGTTAGTAGCAGTGTCAATGCCAAAATCACCAATACCTACCTCGCAAGATGGTTACAGATTAGATTTTATGGGCCGCAGAGCTTAGTTCTGTATAAATATGAATAGGAAAAATATTCTACTTTGCACATTTTATAAAACGTGATTGTATGAACCCATGTCTAAGGCCCCTCTTGGGACCATGGATGGGGCCTAGGCAAGTGAGGACCCCAGAATGTAAGCTTCACTATCTTCACAGTAAACCATCTCCTGCCACAAAGGAATGTGCTAGAAAGAGACCTATGTGTGGTACAGTACACATGCTCATTAACTAGTCATGATTATCCTCTTTGGCTTTATGTCATCGCTATAGTGACTCAGAAATATATGTTTCAAGATAAAGGCCATGGGTCATGCTAGACTTCATTGCTGTCTTCAGAACACCTATACCCACCCCACCCACCCTCACTGCTGTCCTTCCTTACTTGGGATGCCATCCTTCCTCAGATCCTGCTCTGTCTGGTAAATGGCTCAGGTTCCATGATTTGCTTCACAGACTGAACATAGCTGCTCCTCACAATACTCAGAATCTGGTCCAAATACTCCCTCCTACTTAGTTCTTTAGTATCTCCTTTCATTTTTAGAAACGTGTATTATTTTGTCATCTCATTTCCAGAGGTCATGACTGCTTTTACCTCTGGTTCTCTTTTTGCAGATTTAAACAATGGTTTTGTTGTTTGTTTACTTGAGAACCCCGTGGAAGCTTCGTAAGCCCCCATCTGCCTTCTTCACGTGTATCACAATCATCGTTTGAAACACGTGCTGGGCCCATCCAGGATGCAGAGTGGGCAGCTGACCAGTTGTCAGGAGACCCAGGTTCTAATCTTGACCTTGTTTCTGTCTTCTTATCTGACCTTGTATCATGCACTTACTTTTTTGTATTCTGGAAATACTTGAATCACAGTACATTATGTTAGGAGGAAGCGTAAAGCAGTGGTTTCCAACTGGGCTGCATCAGAAAAACATGGTGTACTTTTAAAATGCAGATTCCCAGCCTCCATCTCAGACTTTGAGAATCATAGCAGGGGACAGATAGTCATGGTGATGATGCCCAGTGCGTCACCAACAGCTAAGACAGCAGACGACCGTTCTGATGTGCCACAGATAACTGAGGAATTCGGGGATTACTTCATTTCTTCCCCCTTTTACAGAGGGGATAGCATTATATCAACACTTTGAGAAAGGAGAAGAGAGGGCTTAACAACCCCTTTTCATCCAAATCTCAGATAATTATCTTGCCGAACTTGAACTGTGATATGTGGGCCATGCACAGGTCTGATAGGCACCCTGGGGGCTCCCCTTGGCCAAGCAACCCAATGACCTGCCTCCTGGCTGAGCTTCCACTGGTGTTGGCAGCAAGATTCCTGAAGACAGCGAGCCTCCCAAGCACAGAGTGGGTCTCTCAGATCTTTGCAATGTTGTGGGCAATGTCCTTACACGTAGTGGGGCACAAGTGAGGCAGGGATCTGTCTGGCGCCTACTCTGAAATGCTACTGCTGAGCCTGTGGAAGGTCCAAGAGTAGATCAGATTCCCAAGTCCCCAGCTGGCAGGTCTGTAGGAAAATCAGATTCCTGTGAGTCCTTAGAGGTCATGGGAGGGTGACTGCGACTGGTCAGAGGCAGGGTGGCTCAGGGCAGAGACAAGAATGGGCAGAGACAGGAAGGAAGTGAATAGGGCAAAAAGAGATTGAAATGTGACCAGAAGAAATTGACTCCAGGGTTATTATTCTTCCAGTCTGGCAACACTAGATGGGGTATGTGTTTGTGAGTACTACACAGAGAGTGGTCTTTAGCTTCAACGAGCACATTCACACACCAAGGACAACACGTACGCACACACACATACACTCACAAACACACACACCCCTTGTGTAAATGACTCAGCTGTCAGTCATGAAACTCACCCAAAGTAGCAGCAGCAACTAAAAACGGCGTGTGTACA